>NC_056745.1:868699339-868759339 GCF_019279795.1 Protopterus annectens | reverse complement strand
GGTGGTAGGGTGTATAAGGATTTATTTTGACAAAAGTAGTGAGGTGAAAGCACCAGAGTGAGATGAGGAAATGGAAAGTTAAATTCACATGATGTCTGTCCTTTGATGAATTGGAAGGCAGTAGTTTGAGAAGTCATACTCTTAGGATGGGTTAATCTAAGTTGGTTTAACCAGGAGCTGTACTCAGTAGATGCTGCTTTAGATGTGTTTTAAATGAGTTTAGGTTGATTTGTTTCAAAAAGAGAGAGCTAGGGAGAAAGAGAAAAAAGAATGGCGTTAACAATGATTTTGAAACACATTTTGAGAAAAGTGAATTACTTGCTGAGTTATAGGATTTAGAAATAGCAAGCAGGAACTTTTGCCTAGATCTGATGTGGCTATTTGGGGAGTAGGGATGGGTAAGAGATTGTACAGCAGTGCAATAATCTGGTTGTCATTTAAGTTTGTGTATTGTTAGCAGTTATGTCAAGGTTAGATGTTGAGGAAGCTTTAAACAGTTAAGTTGTTTTAGTGATGGATAGTGGTGATTTTGTGGGAGATGGTTAGCTGCAAATTTAGCAGCTTTGTCATACCACTGTTTCATTTTGAATAGTAATGTGGCCTGAACATTTTCTAAGTATTACAGAGGCATATAGGAGAGATAATAGTAGATTGATAGGTTGTAGCTGTCTTTTCTTGCTGTGTCAGTAAGATAGGGTATTACCATCGGTCTATATCAGATAATTAACTTTTCGGAAACTCAAAATTAATATCGAAGAAACCATATGATCGACTTTCTGAAAACTTGATCATCCCAAAAAAAACAAAAAAAAAAAACAAAAAAACACCCCCCACATAAATTGGGTCTATATTACAAGATTGAAACTTTATGTAGTCGAATACCTAAAGCTCGATATGTAAATATCGAAAGCTAAAAACCATGAATGGCCACTTCCACATAGGGAAAGAATTTGGCCGTATTAAAAAAAAAAACCTTTTAAACCCAAATCAAGTGGGGGGTTTTGCCTCCCACACCCCTCTAACTAAATATACCAAACTCTGAGATCAGTCTATATTGGACAAAAGGGCAAATTCTGTGTAACAGCCAAGCAAATTTTTTCTCTGATGAAAAATTCATGAAAGTGGCCATTCACAGATTTTAGCTTTCGATATTTACAGATCAAGCTGTAAGTATTTGACTACCCAAAGTTTCAATCTTATAATATAGACCCCATAAATCTACCTTTTTTACATTTTTGCATGGGGGGGGGCAAGCCTCCTTGCACTGCCAATATCCGATGCAAATTATATATACCAACTCAGAGATTACACTACAGTGAAGAAGTTTGGTTTGGTTTGCCCCGCTCGACTCGCTTAACTTGCTCCGCATCCTACCCTGCCCCCATATCTCACCCACCCCTGGTAGTACTACATTTATAGTACTACTGGCACACCCCTTTAATTAGCTAACCAACTACATGTGCTCCTAGAACCCAGCAAACTCCTAGCACAATAATACACCCTCTATCCACCCCACTATCCATATTAACCCACCCATAGCTATTCTATTCTCTCTAATATTTTATCTACCACATACACTCAATACAGACCCTACCCTAGTAATTTACTATGACTACAGCTAAAACACTAATGCTGCTACCCTTAGTACCCCTGCTATTCATTCCTTATCACCTAAGCTCCTATGAATATGTACAGCATCTTGAAATCCAATACCCAAACTCTCAAACAGACACCAACCCAGCATTTAATAAGTTTATCCACCACATAACCACCTCCTTTCCTAATTCCTTGCCCCCCAATTACCATCACCTGACTAAATGCCACTACATTAGCTTAAAAACCAAAAGCTACGAAAAAATCATAAACACATTTTTAAGACTCATAAGCAACTTAAAAATTAATCTTATGAAGGACACAACAGTAGCCCCAAGCACACCATCTAACAGCCCAACGTGTACTACCCAGATTGATAGACTTCCAAACTCATTTCTGGTCTGTCATCTCAACATCAGAAGCCTAAAAAACAAGATCCATAGCCTACATGGACTCTTAGATGTTCACTCCCCTGATATCCTCCGTCTCACAGAAATCTGGCTAAAACCAATAACCAAAGATAATGAAATAACCCCCCACAGTACAACATCCTTAGACTGGACTGGATCTCCAGGAAAGGTGGCGGAGTAGCTGTACTATACAAGTCTACCCTAACAATAACAATTGTCACCCAACAGCCACCCCAGCTTGGCAATGCAGAAATTCTCATCACCAAACTAATAATAAACAAAAATAAATGCAGATACATTGTCTGTATTTATATTCCACCCAGCAAGAATAATACTCTAGAAAATATCTTACATTGGTTAGCTTATAACTATCGTCAGGAAACCATTGAGTTGGGGGACTTTAACATTGATTGGAACACCTGTTCCTCTGAAACTCTCTCCACCCATTTAAACTTCCACGGGTTTAGTCAGATCATTGCTACCCCCACCAGATTTAGGAAAAAGTCAAAGATAGTGTCTTTGATTGAATACTTATTAACAGCCACCCCCAAAAGTACAAGTCAGTTACATTACCCGGTGATCCAAGTGATCACTGCCTTACCTATATTATTAGGCTCAAAGCCGACATTCCCAACCAGCCCACCTACAAAACTATAAGAAACGTCAGGAACTTTAACCTTGACAACTTCCAAAATGAACTCAAAGCATGTAATTGGAATGTCTTGAAATGACTCCAATTACAAGAACAGTTGAGTACTTCAATACCAGATTTCTGGCTATCCTTACCCACCATGCTCCTACCCATACCATCCGTGTGCCACAGTTGCACCATGGCTATTTAAAGAAACAAAAAGCAAAATTAAACTAAGAAACAATGCCTGGGCCAGGTGGCATCTTACCAAAGCCCCCTATGGTCCAAGTAAAATACTGGCAGCTAAGGAATCAGACCAAAAAAGCTGTCATTCTAGACAAAAAAAAATCACTACACTCCCTTACAACAAAAATATTAGCTAAAACCTCAAAAGTTCTGGGCTGGTATTAACAATTGTCTCCACCCAGGCCATGCCGCCACTCCTACCCCATCAGCTGGCCTTGATAAATCCCCTGTAGAAATTGCAAACAGCTTCAACTCCTTCTTTACTGAAACTATTCAGTCTCTAGCTGCACATCTCACTCCATCGGACACAAACACCAGCTCTGGCACATCTAGCCCTGATCCATCCAGCACCCAACCCAACTTTACCTTTCAAACCATACCTACCAACCTGATCCAGACTTTACTCAAAAAGCTAAAACCTACTACACTAGCTGCCGACCACCTCCCATCTGAATATCTTCAAAAAGCAGCTGATGCCATAGCACTTGCCATTTCTATTCTGATCAACAGATCCATCTCAGAAGGATCCATCCAAACAATATTGAAAATATCACGTTATATCTCTCCATAAAGGAGGAAGTTCCACAGAATTATCTAACTTTAGACCTATAGTCATTCTTACACCACTAGATAAAATCATGGAAAGAGGCATACACAAACAAATCATGCACTTTCTTATTCAAAACGGAAAGCTCGCCGACTCAGCATGGCTTTAGGCCATTCCGCAGTACAACCACAGCCCTTCTATCTTTCTCTAATGTCATCAATCTTCATCGTAACAACAAACTACCTTCAGCACTCTTCCTAAATCTTTCAAAAGCTTTTGATATGGTCAACCATCAGCTACTGCTCAATACCCTACAAAACATCACTACTCCCTCCTACAACAAAAACCATCGGTTTAGGCCAACACGCAATACAATGGTTTCACTCCTACCTAAACGGTAGACAGCAGGCTGTCTTATGGCAGAGCAAGCTGTCATCCCAACTTCCTTTAACCCTAGGTGTCCCACAAGGGTCCATACTAGGTCCCCTTCTTTTCTATGTCTTTATCAATGATCTGCACACCACCATCCCAGGCACCACCTGCATCCAATATGCAGATGATGCAATGCTAATATGCTCCGCCTCCTCTCCTACACAACTTCTAACCCTCCCCAGACCACTTTCAGTGTAATAGAAACATGGCTAGCTAATCGTCACCTGCTTCTAAATCCTAACAAAACCAAGCTAGTACTTTTCTCCCCTAACCATAGAATTTCTCTTCCATCCTTCAACATCAAATCTAGCAAAGACACCATTATCTCTCCTGATGAACATACAAAGCTTCTAGGAGTAATAATAGACAACAAAACATGTAAATCACACTCTTAAGTCCATCAACAAAAAACTTGTCTCCCTGTACAGAGCCAAACCTTTCCTCACCCCCCCAGCTAGGGTAGCTATTGCAAGATCACACCTCCTCTCTACCCTTATGTATGCCTCCCCTGTACTCACCAACCTATCAAAAACCAATCTCAACATATTATCAGGATGTTACAATCATATAGCCAGATTCGCTACTGGCATGCCTTTTAGGACCCACCATTGCCAGAACCTCAAAGCACTGGGATGGCTAGAGTATCCTACCCTTCTACAGTTCAACCAAGTTATAGTAGCACATAAAGTACTTCATCAACCTGATAACACCCCTGCCTCAAAAATATTCATCCCTCATAGTGCCCCCAGGCCATTACACTCAGCTGATAAACTATTGATACTGACCCAAAAATCCAACAAGTCTGCAGGTGACACTATATTTGCCATCTCAAGCGGTAAAATCTGGAATCTACTCTCTACTACCATTACCAAGGAAACCTCACTACCCCTATTTAAAAGAGAACTCAAAAAATACCTCACATCTCATTGGCTGTGCTCTTGTTCTAAAACTGACAAACAACTTCATTAATACATGTCTTGCTACCCAACCTGCTGTTTAGCCAAATATCTATGCCTCATAGCATTTGAATGTCTAAGCATTGCGAATTATGAAATCTGATTGTATTCTATGTTCACATTTTCTGATACGTCTCTGCCAATCAGATGTAAGTCTGCACATTGTGTATATTGATATCTGCCTGTATTCTTTTTCTATATTTTTCTAAACATGTCTGCCTGAGTTTATCACTCAGTGATGTATGTACTGTCTCTTTTTTGGTATGTGGAGCTTTTCTCCACTGGCTTCCGCTGAAAATGGACATGTATCCAGTTGGACTATCCCGGTCAACAAATGTAAAATAAAATAAAATAAATAAAATAAATAAATAAAGAAAAGGGCAAATTTCCTGATACTCACTAAACCATGATCTCAATTCAAAATGTTTGAGTTTTCAAAAATTCGATCGTGTGGTCTAGACAATATGGAGTTCAAATTTCTGAAAACATGATCAACTGATAGGGACCAATTACCCTATATAGTAATTCAAGTTTTTCATAGGTTCTGTTTATTGTTTGGATTATGTGATTCTCAAGTTTCATTTTGCCATCTTTTGTGACCCATAGACGTTTAATATGTGAGACTTGCTCTATTTTGGTATCATTGGCTAAGTATATAGTAAAGTTTGTTTAGGGGTAAATAAGATTAGCTTAGTACTCTTGGGATTAAGGAAAAGCTAAACCTTAATTAGCCATGTTTTAACTCATTCCCTCCAATGGAGCTCTGGAAGTTTACACCACAGCTGCCAATGGGTAGAGCCTAAGCTTTTTGCTAAAATCAAATTATGTCCTCACATTTAAAACAAATGCTCAAATCTCTGGAACCATGCGTGTTACTGAGGAATTGTAAATGGCAAACTCTTCAGCTCAAACTATTTTGATAATATTTTCTTGTTTCTAGGTTGTAAACTGTATTTTATAATTTACAGTAAACACAGTCAGTGGGATTCAATACAGCCTACATGGTCATTTTTCACCACATGTGCATCGCAGTGTGATGCACACATGGCCACAGAAACTTTCTGATTCAGTAAGAGTTGTGTAGCAGTCCTCACCACAGCACAAACAAGGTAAATACTGTGGCATGCTAATTACAGCATAAGTAGCTGAATTTTATGCTAATTAACCAATCCAATATGGTGAAGGAATTTTCACGCTATAAACCAATTGTGTAGACTTCATGTAGCTTTTCCTGCGAATTCTAAAACCTTTGGAATACATCCATGGAAATGAGGCTACACAGGCAGAATATAAAGTAAAAGGCAGAATTTCTACAGAAATGACCTTAACAAGCGACAGCAGAGACATATTTCAGTTAGATAGGCTGTATGCAAAAAAGGGAGCTTAACAATATCACCATAATCCTTTTTGTGCCATGACAGAAGTGCAGCTTTGCTCCCCACCCACAAATGAACAGGCAAATGACACATATAGCTAAGAAAGGATCATTGAAATGCTAAAAGTGCTATGAAATGACCTGTCCCTGAAACTATGTGAAGGTATTGCAAATCATATATACATGTGAAATGCCCAAACAGACTTGTCCATGCCATCAGTACACTTGTAACTAATGCAGATGGATAAAAGTGCAAAAGTGTGTGCTAATCAAAATAAATATAAAAACCATTAAACAGACTATTCTTAGTTACATGTTACATGTCAGCATATGCACTATATAACTGATGAAATGCAGTCATATCTTCTCAAAATCAGTAGTCCTCTATGCAGATATATCCCAAAGCAATATCTTCTCTTCTGTGTTCAATAGATCAATTGTCTCCCTTTCAGTTTGCCTAGCTACATGGTTGCCATCTGGTGTAAATTTAGGGCTGTCAGCATGGTAAAGATACAAATGAGGTGTGAACGTATTAGAATTACTGAATCCCAAATCCTTGTCTCCATGTAAACATAGTGCAGACACTCCCTCAGACTTTGTATTTAAAGGATGGAAACTGTGACATGATTACATTAGGTGGGTGTGTCAAGTTAGATTTGAAAGTGTTACATGTATGTCTGCCAAGGTTTGAAATGCAAGTAAGCAGTGCACAATTCACAGCTTCTGTTTCATTAACAACCAACGTTCTCTTCATTTGTTGGCAAATTATATTTCCTCTGTCAGTTTTTTATTATTATTTTATTATTTTTTCACCATTTAGCAATTACAGGAAGTACAGGAATGAATGGAAGGTTTCACTGTGCTTATCTCGTTTGCATGGTGTTGTGAGGTGGGAAAAAGGGAGACCGTAAGAATGATTAGGATATAATGGAATGTCATGTAACTATTCCAGTGGCAGCATTGTTAAAGTCTGGCAGTTAGTACTGAGTCTCTGAAATATACCAGCTACTTAAGTGACTATCTGGCAGCGAGTGTTAATGCAGTTAATGCAGTGATACATTCCTTTTTTGGGTCATATGGTACTGGGCTTGAATATAGTTGTATGTCATACTTTAAAATGTTTTCATTACAGAGTGATAATGCAATAGCATGATTGTTTATATGAGATGTGTTGCTGTCTGTGTTGATAGAGTGCAGTGTTTTTAAGTAATGTTGTGTAGCAGTAACAGCACCTGCTTGCCACCACTCACCATTGGGGCACTCTGCGCACCTCGGCGCAAACATTGATCCCAAAAAGTGAAGGGATCCATTGCTTCTCCAGCATTACAAAAGTCTGACAGTTGGTACTGAGTCTCTGGAATACACCTGTTACTTAACTGACTCTGTGGCAGCACATGCTAATGCAGAAATGCATTCCTTTTTGGGGCCAGATGGTACTGGGCTTGAATACAACAGTATCTAATACTTTTAACTAGTTTTGAATGACCGTTGCTGTGCATTGGTGCACAATACACATCAACATGCAATAATGCTTTAAAGAAAAGAAATGAGGAAGATAGAAGAGTGGTGAAATCAGGAGCAAGTGGGGGAAGAAGAAATGGAAAGCAATACAGGAATGTGCAGGAGGGAGGTAGGAAAGAACCATAGTTATCCATTTCTTCAACAGTAAAAACTGATAATATATGCAGAATAGTAGCTAAATTTGGACTGTCACAATCAGAGAGAGAGGTGACCACAATGCAATCATGTTGTATAGCCAGTTGGACAGAATCGGGTGTGTTAGTTTGACACGTGTGCAAAATGTAGAGCTATGTAACGTACAATTTTTTTTTTTTTTTTTTTTTTTTTTTGTGGGACATGTGCCTGTTTATTTACTTATTTTGAGAAAGAGAGGAATGTTGGGGAAGGGACATAGGTATGTCTGAGTCTAGTAAGATGGGAATGTGAAGAAGCAATTGTAGACAGACAGGACAAACAAGACAAAAGACAGGGACAGTGATGGACAGAGGAGGTCAGTGGACAGCATGGATGGGGTGAAGGTGGGGACATGCAGGACACATGGTCATCAAGCTGGGTGACAGTGAGAAATGAGAACTTACTCACAGGACTGTCATCACTGTTGCCTCACTTCACCACTCGTTGGAGAGCTTGATGTCACCTTCTCCTCCTGGAACTATGCAAAATGAGGGAGAGCAGCTTCTTCCACTGGTGTAGGTGTGCATCAACAGTGCAGCACACAACCCTATACACCATCCCTAGCAACTCAGTGTGGGTTATAAACTCACCACCACTGCCAGTGCTCCTGAATGGAACCAGTGGACTATCATCCAGGGCAGGACTACCTGAGGGGGCAGGTGGTGTAGGGGAAGCAGAGATGGTGCTGCCAGGTTGGCTCCCAGACATGTTGGGCAACAGTGCTGGAGCTGGTGGAGTGTGGGCAGGCGGATCCTTTGGACAACCCTACCCGACTGTGCTTTGGAGCATTTTGTGATGTGATACACCTGGATGACATGGACACATTTTGATGACACATACTACAATAAAACAAAAAAAATTAAAAAATAAAAATAAAAAAATAAAATTAAAAAAAGAAAGATAAGGGTTGGGTGAGAGAAAAAAAAGAGATAGCATTAGTGTACCATCATATGTTACATACAATACATTAATACAGTTATTTGACTCTATTTTCTTAACCTTTAATCTTAAGACTACCACTTCTAACACATAATTTCTCCTTTTAATACTACCAGCTCCTAACAGATGCCCACTATACTACATATTGCAGCGGGTATTCCTTTACATGTGCATATATTGCACATATGCATATTCCCATTATACAGATTACAGTTTACAGAAGGCATGTGTGCCACTGGTATAGAGCTTTTACTTTAAACCTTTAAGTTGCATATAATTGAAGAATTAACAGTATTGTATATTTGAGAAATTTTGGTATTTGAACCCACAGCCTCTGAACAAAGTCTAATATTGTACTCTTGGTCTGTGCTACTGACTAATGCATGCATACTTGCTTGTACACTTGAGATATGCATGCTCAGTCTGATACAACTCTATAAAATAGCAAAAAAAACTATCTGTAACCTTTAATGCTACAATAACAGTGCTCTTCTGCTGCATACATACTACATGCCTCCATAATCATCAACAATCTAGCATCATGGGTCCAAACATTCACATCTCTTTCCATTAACATCCCTGGCAGTATCCTACATGAACTCAGGCATGAGCTCTCAGCTCCATTGGGCACCCTATTCAACCAAAGCTTGAGCACTGGCTTAATCCCAGCTGAATGGAGGACAGCCACAGTCATCCCTCAACACAAAGCTGGAGCATCCACTGACCCAGGCAATTGTAGGCCCATTAGCCTAATTAATCTGATATGCAAGGTCATGGAATGCATTATCATGGACCTTATAAACAAGGACATTGGCAACCTCCAGACTTTTGACACCACACAGTTTGGTTTTGTCAAAGGGAGATCATGTCTGTTAAACTTTGACAACTTCTTTGGAAACAGTCACCAAAGCAATGGATAAGGGGAAGATGATGCACACAACTTACCTTGACCTAGCCAAAGACTTTGGCAGTATTCCCCACTCGGGCATAATAGATAAACTCTCCCAGCTAGGCATCAGCCCATATGTTGCCAGATGTGTAGCTAAATGGCTCACTGATCGAACCCACTCAGTAAAAATAGGGGAAGCCACCTCTAGTAGTAGACCCATAATGAGTGGTGTAGTCCAGGGATCAGTCTTGGCACCTCTACTGTTTGAGATACACTTTTCTGAGGTGCAAGCCAGAATGAGGGGCCTGTGGCTGACCAAGTTTGCAGATGACTGATAGCTGGGGACTCTCTTAAATTCCCCTAGTGATGTGAACATTCTCCAAGAGGGCCTGACCCAAACTAATGACTTGTGCCAGAAGCATGGCCTCAAACTGAATGACAAGAAATGCATCATTATCCTCTTTCTGGAAAATGGCACCCCCACCAACTATCACATAAATAACAATGGACTAAGCACACAATCAGTCTTTAGAGACTTGGGCACCCAGATTGATAGCAACTTGATGTTTGACCACCACTTTGCCAACATTGTACACAAGTCTTTCTACATGGTCCACCTCATAAGTAAGGGTATTTCATCCAGGAACAAGGAGGTCATAACATCCAATCGGTAAAGTTCTTTCCAGTGGTGAGAATCAAACCTTGTGGTTGAATGGCATGCAACTTAACCACTGCAACACTTGGCCTTTCAGGTCCCTGTACTCCTCCCTTATCAGACCCATTATCGAATACAGTGTCCCCTTCAGCATGTACCTTGCCAAGCACATGAAGTAGCTGGAGAGACCACAGAGGTTCCTGACCAGGAAAATTCAGGGTTTCAAAAACCTATCCTATACTCTTAGGATAAAAGCCCTATTCCTCTACTCAGTCTCATACAGACTGCTCAGAGGTTACCTGTTTCTGGCATACAAGGCCATCTCAGACCCAGCCTAGATGGAGTTGCTGCATATCAGTAAGTCAAACTCCACTGGCACAACCTGCACACAAGTTCTCACCCTGGTCTGTGGCATTAATAGAACTTGTTGGTGGGATAGATTTGGTCCCAAAGACTCTCCCATCTGTGGAACAGACTCCTTCTCCATGTCAAGCAGAGTACCTATCTAGCCCTCTTTAAGAGGAACCTGGAAGACTTGATGGGAAATGGAAGATACACCCCTGGGATCCCACCTGTGTCCCTGCTGGACAGGGGAACATGTGCTGACTTTCTGGGAACACGGGTGTAATTCTTGGCTAGGCTTATAAGGGCCTCTGGGCCAATAGTTTTGTATCATTCTATAAACCTATGAATCTATATCACCTGTGAAAAAAATAGAACAAAATGACATTATGAATACCAGTCTTGCCTTTATTCAGCTTTTACACCTTAAAAGTGCTCACTGTAGCTGATACTTAGACATCTGTAGGATTTACACAGTCCTATATTCCTCAATCCAAGCTTCAAGTGTATCCATCTTCCTGAAATGTAGGTCATTAAACTGTTGCATAAACTGGTCAAAAGGGCATGGGATACAGGTGGCACTGGATACAACCCAGGCCAAACTATGCCAACAAAATCTGGTACCAAATTAGCATACCACAATGTATTGAACGCTTTCATCAAAAGACTTCATTAAACTTGGGGCTGATAAGAAACCTGGGTTAAATGAGGCTATCAACATTAAATGTATTTTTAAAATATAGAAAGTTGAATCTTAATAAAGAAGCTTATCTAATTGCATATTTAAATTAAGTTAACGTTTTTTTGTTTGTACTTCTATGTATTTTAGTGGTTTGTCTTTTTTAATTTTACATTGATGGATTAATTGTTTGATTGGTTTGAGTATTTAAATGATGTTTTTAAATTTGACTGTGTTTCTGATAAAGTCTTTTGACGAAAGCGTTCAATAAATTGTGGTACGCTAATTTAGCACCAGTTTTGCCTTATTTGACCATCGGTACCAGATTTTGCTGGCATTGTTTGTTTTTTATCCGGTTTGCACCTTTTTTATCTAGGCCAAACTATCCAAAGCTTCTGACTTATACTGGGAGTCAGAATATCTCCCCGCAGCAGCTTGGCACTATGGTGTTTCACTATGAGTCCAATAAAAATCTTAAACTCCTTGCATACCTCTCAGCCTCTTAGAGCACAAAATCTAGACAAATCCATAAATAAAAGGGTGACAAAGGCCTAAAAATAGGGACAATTTTTAAATATTGCTCTTACAAACTTTGAAAGTTGATTGATTACAGGTTTTGCATTTGCATGAATTTTCTGAAGGATATGAAGTCTGAAACTCAAATGCCTGTCATTATTTTCTAACTTAAATTGTTAATAATTTATCACTAATTTGCCAGAAAAACTTAATTTTAAGAAAAACGAACCAAAAATATGAGGCAAAATTCTGGACATATTGTGAAAATCTATACAGTTGAGAAGTATGGTCCTGGACACCCCTTAGCTGTGTCCTAAATATCACACCCTCTCCATGAACACCTGCTATGTCTACCATGGATCAAGAGCAATGGAGACTGATGGTTTCCCAACAATTCCAGTTATCATGTTTACTGGAAGTGCACACACTGTTTGAAAATGTTGTGCACCATTTACCATTGTGCAAACACGGTGCTTGACAGTGCACACCCCTGAGCTCCATGATTGTCTGATGGTAAGCGGTGCTCAACGGTGGCAAACAGTGAGAAATTACATTATTACAGTTGCAATTATGTGGGTTTTTGGATGTACAGGCAGTTGCATATGTGTGTTAGGCAAATGTGAAGACCATGCCAGTGCAGATAGCAGAAATATACTTACATGACTATAGTACACAGTATACCCACAGACATACATTTGATAATAATGTGATAATACACAATGGGAATTGGGAAAAAAAGTAAATGCATGGAATATGCTGTGTTCAAACCCAGGGCTATAGCTATGGTAGTTCTACACTTACACCTGTTGTCACAGGAGGGTTGAGAAAGCACTTGTATATGTTGCATTTCATTGCTGTCAGGTTTCTGTCTGCTTCTTGGGGGTCCAGTTGTCCAATTTATGCACTGCCATTCATTTTACTCCATTTCCCATATTTGTGCTAAATGGTGCATCATGCAAACACTGGCAAAATAAAAGAGAGAAAAGGATTCAAACTCAGTACCATCTGGCCCAAAAAAGGAATGTATGAATGCATTAACACTGGTGCCTCAGAGTCAGTTAAGTACCAGGTGTGTTTCATAGACTCATTACTAACTGTCAGACTTTAGCAATGTGGCTCACATTTGCACACTGCTCAGCTATGCACAAACATGTGTATCTCGCATGCGTATACACTTTGCTAACCATTGTACAAACCCACTGCCTGCCTTGCTATAGAAAACTACATATTATTAGGTATTACTACTGTTTATTGTCTATTTCTAGTGTATGACATGACATTACATGAGGAATTATTAAAAAATGAAGGCCCTGTCTCACACTATGTCAGGCATTTACTATACAGCCATGTGTTGCCCCCCCCCCCCCAGCACTACAACTACAACCGTGGTGTGTCAGTACTTTTCCACACATATATCACCTACAGTACAGAAAGTAATATCAAATGTGTTATATGCAGTGCACATCAATCTGGTAACATGCAGAACTGCAACTATTGACCTATAAGCCTAAAAAGGCTTATCTGCAAGGCTAGGAAAGGGATCAGCATGGACCTTATCCACACGGACATAGGTGACCTTCAAAACACTTGAGTTGACCCATGTTGTTTTTGTCAAGGACAGATCTTGCCAATTGAACCTCATGGACTTCTATGATACTGACGCAAAGACCTGGATGCCAGATAACAGGACAGACCACCTATGTTCGGTTATCCTAGGCCTTTGACAATATCCGCCATTCATGTCTCATAGTGAAAATGTCCCATCTGGGAATTAAGCCATACAGTATTATCTGGATAGCCAACTGGCACACCAACAGTGAACAACACTCTCAAAATTGGGGACTGCACTCCCCCCCCCCCCGACTAGCCACATACCAATGGAACACCCCAAGAATCTGTGCTGGACCTCAAATGTGTGGAAATTACTTCCCTGAAGCACAGGCAATGGTAGATGGCCTGTGGTTTATCACATTTGCAGATGACTGTTAACTGAATACTTTCATATAACTTCCCCCAGTGATGGTAACATATTACAGAATGGGCTGACAGAGACAAATGGCTGGTGCCAAACTCACAGACTGAACCTTACAGAAAACAATGCCTCATTGTCCCCTTGGGCAATGAAGTACCCCAGCAAATTATGATATACATAGCAACCCTCTCAGATCAAACACAGTGTTGTGAGACTTGTGAATAGATATTCATAGCAATCTACACTTTCATCACTATGTACCCATAGTGGTGGTACACGCATTCTGCATTGCACATATCATACATGTGGACATCACATCCAAGACCAGGGAGGTCATAGCTCTGTTGTACTCCACTCCTATCAGACCCCTAATTAAGTACAAGGCTCTCTTCTGTCTGTACCACACCAGCCAACTGCAGCAATTGGAGAAAAAAATAGAGGTTTGTGACTGGGAGAAAACAGGTCCTCCAAACATCACATACATGAAAAGACTACAAGACCTGTCACTGTATTTAGTATCCTGCAAGCTTATGAGAGGTGACCTATGCCTGACCTACAGAGAAGTCTTATACCCTGTCCTACTGGAAATGCTGGACATCTGCAAAACAAATAGAGAAGGAATAATTTTCCCCATGGTTCAAAGCCTAGTCTGTGACATAAATAGAACATACAGGGGAGACTGATATATACCCCCATAAACTCACATTCCTCTGTAATAGGCTGTCACTGCATGTGAAGCAGTGTTCCTCACTGACCCTGTTCAAGAGCAACCTTCACTACTGGTTTGGTGATTGCAAAGTCACCTCTGGGGTTCATAGGTTGGTACTAAGCTATTGACCCTAGGGCCTATACAAGTCTAGCCATAACAATTCCCTGGCTACTTCTTCCCACAATATTTCCTTCCCTGGACCCCTGTCTAGTAGGGTGGCACCTATGCCCATCATAGACAGGCCCAGTTGCTGCTGCTGCTCACAAATTTGCTCTGCTAATAATGACCATATAAATATGCTTAATAAAGGCACCTGTGTTTTTATACAGTTAGGCATCTATTGCCTCATGTATAGTGATAACCATGTACTCCAAAAACCTACAAATACAATATGTGAGAGATACAACTACACAATGAATCTAAAATAAATATTCTCTCTCTCTCTCTCTCTCTCTCTCTCTTTCTCTCTCTCTCAGGTAACAACAAACCAGATACCAAACAGGTTGTTAGCACACACACTTCACCTCCTCAAGAAACCAAGTGCACAGCACATACACCCACATATGCAGAGATACTCATTAGAAGCTTACCAAAAGAGTAAAGACCCCATGAATGCAAAACTTCTGCACACATTACAGTCCTAACGTAACCCACTACACATAAAAACAAATGTATCAGTGTGTCACCCATTAAGCCCTTAATGCAAAACACCTCAAAACCAATGTCTTGGTCACAGACAAATTCATAGTGACACATAGCTGACCCCATCACCAGGTTATAAAAGGAGAATATCACGGTCAGCTGCCTGTCAAGTGCCAGGATCCATAAAGTCATGCACGCACTCAAGTCTCTCAACAGCAGGCACAGTTACACCTCTATCATACTCCATGTTGGAGTAAATGACCTAAGATGTATCTCACTGGACTATATAAAGACAGATATGACTGAGCACTTAGATTATGAGTCCCAGACAGGTATGTCTGTAGCCCTAAACAAGATTCTACCGTCACCCAGGATGATGCCTCAATATAAACAAAAAAACTTTTTCGACTTCAACAATTGGCTTAGCTACTAGTGTCAATCCATGGGGATCCAGTATTTGTCAGCCTGGGATGATATAGTCACCAGGCCATGCTGCTTTGCCAAGGATGGTCTTCATCTGTCACCTCTTGCCTTTCAGTTACTGGTCAAGGTACTTGCCTTCCTTATAGTGACTTTTTTAGGCAATGTCATAAGAACAAAATTCCTGGACTAAACGTATCCTCAATAGACAAACTCAGTGTTATGCTACTTAATACTAGGAGCCTAAATCAGAAACTGCACTCAATGGAGGCACTTCTTACTTGGGAAGATGTCAACATTTGTGCAGTCACAGAGGCATGGTTTAGGGCTGCAGAGAGTACTCCAGCTCGGGCCACAAAACAAACGTGAAAGAACCAAAGGAAGAGGTATATCCATCTTCATAAAAGACAAATACACCTCAAGACTGGTTAAGCAGTATGACTCCCTAGAGTTACAGCCAGTCCAACTAACTATAGGAAAGACCCCCCTCCCCCACGTCATTGCTAACTACAAGTCCACCAACATGAACCATGAAAATCACACAGTGCCTTCCTAGACTGACTTGAGTCACTTATAATACAGCCATACATCCTAGGCATTGATGACTTTAACTATCCTTTCATCGACTGGGATACATATATGAGCTCAAATACTCTTGCCCTAAAGTTTCTGCACTTTGTAAGCACAAATGCTCTGGAACAGTTAGTCCACACCCCCAGAAGGGGTTTGAATGTCCTTATAGTACTTACTAACATGGCAAATTGCTGCACCACCCAATGTGTGAGATCCTCCCTCATACGGTCTGACTATAAATCAGTCACGTTTAATGTAACAATCGTAACTGACTCCCCTCAGGATTCAAAAGGTTGAAAAAATTCTCCAAAGCAAACTATAGCCTACTAAGTGATGACATAAATAGTTTCAAATCTCCTGCCACTACTGATAGTAAAAACTCCTATATGGAGGTGTGCACAAATGCCTTGTATAAACACCTTTGCAAGTGTATAGACTTAGCTATACCAGAATGGATCAAAACTTGGTCACTAAAAACAAGCCACCCTGATAGCATAAACAGATTATAATAGAAAGAAACTGATGTCCAGGAATAAGAGCGAACAGTCTCAGCAGAAGAGCACCCTCCATACCTTGAATAAGCATGTTAAACATCTTGCAGAGTCCTCTAAAGCTAATTACAAAACTAAATTAGCATCCATAGCTAAGGATAATCGAAAGGCAGTCTTTAGCTATGTCTATAATGTAAAATGTAAGGCCCAGCTTTGCACCAAATTCATAGTGGATGGTACCACTATCACTGAACCTGAGAACATCACCAAACTTTTACCAGACAGAGTTGGCAAATATTTCACACCCTTGTCTCCACCAATCATACCCCAAAGCATTCTCATCACCAGTTCTCTACCTATTATCTCCAAAGAACAGGTCATAACCACACTCGCCAAGGCCAAAGACATAGCCTCTGTGGGATTGGATAACATCCCAGACTGCTAACTAAATGGTCTAAAGCAACAGTTAGCAGAATCACAGGGTCCTCTCTTCAACCACATTCTAAGTACTGGTTTTGTCCTGGCAGAGTTGAAAACAGCAACTGTAATCCCCTTACAAACAGGGGTCCTTTAACCGACCTGTGGAACTATAGACTCATAAGCCTGGCCATGGAGAGAATCAGCTTGGACCTTATCAACAAGGACATTAATGACCTTCAGACTCTCATCTGCTGCATGTGTGTGGTGAGGTACATGCAAAAGAGAGTATTTTATTACTGTTCTGATGAGTTTTGATTACAGTGCTGTCATACAGTCCTAAGATTTGAAGTGACTTATGATGTGCACTATACATTTGTACTGAAAAATCATTAAAAAGAAAAGTTAGAAATTAATGATACACATTGCAGTTTCTGACTTCACAATCAAGACCAGTATAAGTCAAAGATAAAATGATCAGTTCAACACACAATAAATGCAGATATACTAAGCACTTAGTCAGCTATGCACCCTGAGCATCAGACACAAAGGTTTTGTATCCCTGAATCCAAAAGATAAAAAACAGGAATATGGCACAGTTATCATCACTTGCACAGGGTGTTGTTTGGGGGGATAAGAATCCTATGCTGCCACAAAAGGTTGGTGAGTGTTTGTGTGAGTAAGAAAGAGAAAAAGGCAGATATTTGGATAAAGCAATAAATGTCCATTGAGACAAAATGAGTAAATGTGTGTGTGTCTGTAGGGGTTCTCCAGGTGAAATTGGTGTGTGAGTCTCTGCACGAACACAGCCAAGTTCTGTGCTGGCTCTGTGTCATAGTACATCAGACAGGTATGAGATGTACATGGTAGAGGTGGCAGTACATTGTTGTCATCCCTGACCATGACAACTGTTGCACTGGCCTGTCTTCGCCCATGATCAGATGTAGTGCTGCTACCTGAATGTGTCTGATGTTTGCTGGGTGAACTCCCTTCACAGGGATACCCAGGACCAAGACCCCATGAGCTGCCATATCTGGGGAGTGGTCAACACACTCACTGTTGGAGCAGTGGAAGTATTGCCACTATGGAAGCACAATTGGGCATGGCCTCATTGGCTGATACCAGATAATGTGGCTGTCCTATGCCCATGAGGGTGCCGTTCACCTCCCAGTAGACATTCCATGACAGATACTGCTTGTTCCGACATGTCATTACCCTGATCTAGTGAATCAGAAACACTGTGGAGGCAGTCACACATGTCAGACTGAACTACATCCACAAACCTGAGCATTTGTCTGGATCACCTATAAGAATATGCCTGTGCCTCCATGATAGCCATAGATATATATTGAGTGGCACAGGAAGAGACACCTGCATCAGGTGGAGGAAGGACAGCAGGCCCCCTTGGAGCAACCATATCAATCCTCCTGTGTGGTATCTTGCCAACACTTTGGTTACTGCCACACTCAACGGGCACTGAAGCCACAGTAGCCACACTTCCCTGATAAATGTCCTTGCCCTCCACCTGTCCAATACCTGTGCCCTCAGTGGACTGTGTAGGCATAGGTTTACTTGCTGTATCTGATGGAAATGTAGGAGATAGCTGCATGTCAAACTATGTGTCAGATTCAACCTCTGTACCCCCTGTCTGTACCTCAGTTTGGCCATCATCATCATCAGAGTCTGTAGATAAACTGATGTCAGGTGGCACAGGTTCCATATATAATAAATGTACAAATAGTTTCTGGGTTGATATCAGTGTGATGCCCCTCCTCTGGACCAGTAATCAAGGAGCCTTAATCCTCACCACTGGCACAAGTGGGGGGCATACATTGGGAGGATAACAGGTGCCATACACAGTATTTCCATATGCAGCTCTCTTCACCAAGTGCAATTTCCCTTTAGACCACACAGAGACCACAGTCAGTCCAGGTCTGGGTTCTCCCTCTTTCTCCAGATCCCCAATAAGACTCTCCATTGGCACAGCTATAGAGTTGAGTCCTTAGCCAGGGTTCCAAGCAAAGTCCACACTCTCTATGTCCAACCAGTGCTTCATGTCCCTGCCCAAGTAGCTGACAGACACAGTCTTGGAGATTTGTTTTACACACACACCTGGGAAAGGCTGGCACAGGTTTACTAGCTATGCCCAATTCTGCACAGACTATAAGGTAGTTATCACTGTCACCAGAACCCCTTATCAGCTACCTTAAGGCCCTTCACAAAGGGTGCCCAATCATACTGTGTAATGTTACTAGTAATATAAATGGTAGTTTGACTAAGAGCAAGGCTATTAGGAGTGGCCCAAACAGTGTTACCAAATAAATATGCAAGTACTCTCAGAACTTAAATACCTCTAGACAGATCAGACACAATGAAAGCCTTAAATATATTTAATAATAAATAATAAAAGAAAAATAAAATACTCAGTATATAATTACAGTGACATCAAAGTTCACATCACAGGAAATATTTAAAACAACATTGCAGGACAGTCTCAAATAAATAAAGAAAACATCTAAATTAAGCTTTGCAATATTCCTTACTATATCTAAGAGAATTATGCTGTTCCCTAGACTTGCTTACTCATATCAAGGCAGATGTGTGGTGAATGGATCTTGTCAGGTCCAAGACAGAATACAGAATGCTGTCTTCCCCTCAGAGAGTTTTTAAATTAATATCTCAAATATAACTGCTGGGATAGCTTGCAGAATGACATCATTTTTGTCATTTGACTCTATCCTAGGTAAATCTCCCACTGCTGAAAGCTAGCAGTATTTAGCATCTGCCTGTGAAAATAATTTTTATTTTTTTTTATTTCTGTTTAGAACTGTTTCACTGTTGATAATTTGTTTAATGCTAAGGTATCAATAGTCATAGCCTTCAGTCCCTCCTTCTCAATACTTATTCTTTACTAAACACCAAACAGAGGTGGAAAGTCTCCAGCTGCTTTTATCTTTAGCTACATTGTGTGCAGCAAACAATGAGCAAAGGGGAATACAAATATAAAAGAGAATAAAATCTGCCATTGCAGACTAGTAAGCAGCATACAATTTCTACCTGTAGTGTACTTCTACACGTAGTTTTTCTTGGAGAAACCATCCAGTCCTTGAATAAGGGTGCCTGTATGTTTACCTTATTTCCTTGGCTGTCCTTGATAATTAGCTAGGTTAGCATACTGCCTTGGATTCTCCCCTGCTACTTTAAACTCCAGTTGATGGTTTGCCTCCCTTCCCCCACAACCAAGTGACTGCTCAGGTACAACACACCAAAGGTTTTAAAAACCCTGGATGCCATATTTGCTCTAATTGCAGCTGAAAGCGCTCCAGGTATAGCATCTCTAGTAAGTGATAGTATTATTTTTATTTTTCTCAGTGTTGTTTTCCATGCTGTAAACTCACTGTCCATGAATAGAGTATTACAGTAATTTCTCTCTAAGATAGCTTTCCAGTTATTTTTTTTTTACTTTTGCTGGTATAGTTTATATTTGGATATTAGAAGCTTATGTTTTTGTTTTTGCTTGCTCCCAGTTTCAATAAACCTGATTCAGAGTTCCCCTGAATGAGAGTACTGAAGTAGAAATACTGTTTCTTTTTTAAGTGCTGAATGATATGTATGGAAAACTGGTGAAACTGCTACATTGTTGCAATATTGTCTGGAAATAGTATATTCCACCTAGTTACACTGACTGCTGCTACTGAATACTCTTTCTGTACGTTAAACATACATTGTAAAGTGCTGAATGATATTTATGGTAAACCTGTGAAACTGCTACATCGTTGCCATATTGTCTGGCAATAGTATATTACAACTAGTTACACTGCTGCTACTGTATATTCTGTTTCAGTAAGTTAAAAATGCATTGTAAAGTGCAGAATGATATTTATGGTAAACCTGTGAAACGGCTACATTGTTGCCATATTGTGTAGTAATAGTATATTCCAACTAGTTACACTGCTGCCACTGTATATTCTGTTTCTGTAAGTTAAACATACACTGTAAAGTGCAGAATTATATTTATGGTAAACTGGTGAAACTGCTACATAGTTGCAATATCGTCTGGTAATAGGATATTCTAACTAGTTATACTGACTGCTGCTGAATAAGACTGGTTGCAGAGTCTGAATGTATTTCTTTTGATGACTTCTAATGGCTATGTTCACTTGCTCTGCTTTCTGTACAATATTTATGATGGTTGTGCTTATTTTTATGTCCTTATTTTATTGCTTTTAGTCTTACATTCTTTCTTTTTGTCTTATTTGCAACCTTCAGAGCCACTGAGCACCTGATTGCTTTGCCACCCCCCACACACACTTGTGTGAGCAATGAATCCTCTTACTCCAGTTAGAAGCAAAGAAAACTCTAACCAGCAATCATCCAAAAATAGACTGCAGCCCCAGGTTTAACTCCAGGAACCTTGTTGTTGACACTTCTGCAGTAGATGCCATCTTTTGTGACTACTGTTATGCCTTGTTAAAATCTGTTACAGCCAGCTAGAGTGCATGCCCCAGGGGCAACAGCTGCAAACCTTCTTCCTCTTAGCCCACCCTCACCCCTTTCATTTGTTTCACTGTTGATAATTTGTTTTATGTTAAGGTATTGATTGTTTTTTACAGTTGCTGTGGGTGCAGCCCAGCTCCGTTTGCCTTCGCTATGCTTGGGCTCACTTTGCTCCCCACCTACCCCACCATATCATTTCCTTTATACCTAACCACCTGTTTCCTCCTACCCAAACACTCCTCCCCTTCCTGTTCCTCACAAACACTCTAGCCTACTTCCTGCCTCCAACATAGAATCCCTACCTCCTCCACTACGTCTCTATACACACCACCCTATAACCATTAGCTATTACCTATAATTAATATTTTTTTACTGCAGTAAATACCCATATCTGAATGTAGTACAAATACATTTACAATATATAATTCCAATTCACCTTATCCATCAAGAACATCATTACAGATAAAGAAGCAAGTACCCCCCCCCCCCATATTTACTAACTCACTATCTCTGCTACTCTCTCTTAACTAGAGGATACCAATTACCTGACCAATACTTCTTGGCCATACTGCAGCTCCCTAAGACATAAAACGATAGCTCTTGCACTGACCATACTCTCCATCACTTACCAGCATTACCTGATGCTTGTATAGATCCTAAGTCCCTAACATCACTTCAACTTGTAGCTACAGACAACTCCCATTAGCAAGTCTTACACTCTCATCCACCTATCACTTCAAATCTCTTACCCCTCTTAACAACAAAGTCCCACATACACCTAATACTGCACCTTTAATACAACACCAATCTCACTTATTCATAGATAGTACCCTTGCATGTAACACATTATTTCTGAAACTAGATAACATGGGTTACACATATCTAACCCAACTACTAAAAACATCATTCTATCCCTTAATAATCTTCACCTACTCCTCCTTTTCATCCTGTCCTCCTACCACACTCAGCTTCATAACCACACCCCATCCCCTTGGCAAACTGATTCCACAGCCAACACCACCAAACTAAAAAACTTCCCTATATCACCATGTGACTTTACCTCCCCCTACCCTTCTCTTACTCACACATTAAACTGAAAATCAAAACTAATCCCCTCTCTTTTCAAAGACAAACTAAAATAATTCACAAATTGACCAAACTCTGTCTACACCTACTCCATAAACTCACTTGCAATGGTGATATATATCCCAATCCAGGGCCCAAAACATCAATCAGCCCAAACTTAAATCAGCTAAATCCCCTACACCAGAGACCTACCTCAGCTCTCCTCTTCTTAAACATTAATGTAAGAAGTATACTTAACAAAATTCATGACTTTCATGCCCTACTAGCTCTATACAAACCAGATATCACTGTGTTAACTGAAACATGGCTCAAACCACAATATCCCAATAATGAGATTACTGCCTCAGGTTACAACATTATCCGAAGAGACAGATCAGAGAAAAAAGCGGAGGTGTTGCAATATTATTCCAAAATCATCTTGCCTTAGAACAACTAGATTACAATACCCATGAATTCAAAGATGTAGAACTAATCCTTGCCAAATTAAAAATAAGTTCTAACAAACATATAATTATTACAGATGGCTATATACCACCAGGCAGTAACATCACTGTTATGGAAAGCCTGCTTAATTGGACCTCCAACTCCCTTCCACATGAAACCATACTATTAGGAGACTTCAATATTGACTGGCTTCACTGCTCCAGCCATAACCCCTCTGCCTTCATAAACCTCCACAGGTTTACCCAAACTATAATCACCCCCACTTGAATTGACAAAACTTCCAAACACCAGTCCATCTTAGACTGGATCCTAGTATCTGATCCCACTCTCGCACAGCAATCTAGTTGTCTTCCACATACCCTAAGTGACCATTATCCAACCTACCTAATTAGGAACAGATCCCAAGCCATCAACTAACCTATCCTAATAGTAGTTAGAAACAAAAAAAACTTTTATAGCTACTGATCTCATCAATACTATAAAAAGCTGTAACTGGAGCCCCTTAAAACATCTACCTCTAGATGATGCCGTTGAGTACTTTAACACAACTTTCATAAAAATCTTAAACCATCATGCACCCCCTAGAACCATTAGAATAAAAACTAACTATGCCCCATGGTTAAGAAAAGATACTAAAACTATAATGAAAGAAAGGGACAAGGCCTGGATTCAATATCAGAAAAACAAAACCACTACTTTGAGATAAAACTATGTAGAGCTCTGTAACAAAGCCAAAAAACAAATCAAACTAGACAAATCCAGCTTCTATACAAGCATGCAAGAAAAATATGCGCACAACCCACAAATATTCTGGGCCTCAATAAATGGTATACTGCAAAAGTCCACGACTCCAACCCCTATGCTTCCAAATAACCATGAAAACATTCCTACTCAGTTTAACAAATTCTTTACCGAAAGAGTCCAGACCCTTGCCAATGCCCAAAATAGCACTAGCAGCCCCACACCAATAACTACCCCAATCCACCCAAATATACAAAACAATAGCCCCAATTTTCACCTCCACTCTGTATCCACCAAACCAATATCTAAACTCCTTGGTAAACTTAAACCAACCACTCTAGCAGCTGAAAAGCTGCCAGCCAACTTCCTTCAGATCTCAGCTGAAGCTATAGCCTATCCTGTCTCTATTCTCATAAACAGATCTCTCTCAGAATGCAAAGTCCAGCAGTGGCCTTAGGTCAACTGGTGCCCTAGGCAAAAGGACTCCACGGCGCCCCCCACCACACTACCTGGTTCCCCTATCCTGGTCTACCTACATCAAATAAATACTAGAAATGTGCCCCTGCTAGACCAGCACCCTAGGCGGCCGCCTAGTTGGCCTATGCCTAAGGCCGGCTATGGCAAAGTCCCTACCTCATTGAAAACATCATATATAATTCCACTGCACAAAGGAGGCAACTCCTTAGAGCTCACCAACTATCACCCAATAGCAATCCTATCACCTGTATCCAAAATATTAGAAAGAGTTATTCATACTCAACTAATACAGTACCTCCAAATTAACAACCTACTCTCCATATCCCAGAATGGCTTTAGACCTTCTCATAGCACAACAACAGCACTACTATCATTCACCAACATAGTTAACCATCACAGAAACAAGGGTCTATTTGTTTCTTCCATATTCTTAGACCTATCAAAAGCCTTTGACATGGTAAACCACAGTCTGCTTCTTGATACCCTATCCACCCTAAATATAAGTCCCTCCTCTATATCATGGTTCAACAGCTACTATTCTGCCCATCAGCAAGCAATCCTATGGTAGGTCCAATTGGCCCCTTGTTACCAGTAACCATAGGAGTCACTCAAGGATGCATCCTTGGCCCATTGCTGTTCTCTCTATTTACAAATCAGATCTCTTCATCCTCTCTCACTGCCTCAATAGTACAATATGCAGATGACACTACCCTCATATGTGCTGCCCCTACCCTTACTGAACTGCAAACCCTTACCCAAAATAATTTCACCCTAGCCAAAACTTGGTTCGCTAACATCAAACTTCTTCTTAATCCCAAAAAAAAACAAACTAATTCTTTTCAGCCCTGGCAGAGCTCCTCCCCTAAGTAATAATTTCACCATTAGCTCCAAAGAAAACATTCAAATCAGTCCAACCACACACACTAAACTGCTAGGCATAGAAATAGAAAATAACCTGAGGTTTGACATCCACATAGCACAAACCATTAAGAAAGTTAATAAAAATCTTGGTCTCCTCTACAGGAACAAACAGTTTATGACAAAACACACCAAAGTAACCATCGCAAGGACTCATCTTCTACCCACCCTTCTCTATGCCTCTCCCAACTTGACCAATCTCTGCCAAACAGATCTAAATAAAATGGAATCTTGCTGCAACAAGATTGCCAAGTTTGCTACTGAAGCCTCATATAGGTCCCACCACTGTCTATCCCTTAAGAAACTCAACTGGCTTGAGTTGCCTCATATACTTCTACTCAATCAACTCTCTATAGCGCACAAACTCTACTACCTTCTTGAGATAACTACAGCACTTCAGCACCTAATTCAGCCCCACATTCCCTCTAGAACCTTAAGATCTAGTAACCAGAACCTCATAACTGTCATCAAACATAAAAACGAAGCTGGTAAGTCCCTCTTTGCCAACACCATTGCCAAAACCTGGAACACACTTCCAAGCCAAATAACTTCTACCACCTTCTTTAGTCAATTCAAAAAGTCCTGAAAACCCATATGCTCATGCCACTCACCAGGCTAATCCATACCAAGAGAATTTGCCAGGGTACAGCTATGTATAAACAGTTTCTCCCATGAAAGTTTCCAAACCCGTATACGTTTACCTTACAAAACTAATAACTGCAAAAGAAAAAAAAATGTACCTCTGATTGTCTACTGTAAGAAATGTTAATCACTAGCATGATGTCCTGTTGTGTGAATATATGCTATATGTATGTTTGTTAATCACCAGCATGCTGTCTTGATGTGTATATATGCCATATGCATGTATGTTCTACTTTATTTTTGCTCTCATGTAATGTATTGTAATGTGGAGCTTTTCTCCCCAGGCCTTCGCTGAAAATGGACCTGTGTCCAGTTGGACTTTCCCGGTAAGCAAATGTAAAATTAAAATAAAATAAAGTAATTTAATTTTGGCTATTTTTCTGAAGTTTTGCTGGAATTAATTTAACTTGATGTGTTCCAGTTTCTATTGTTAAAATATATACATTTAAACAGTTACAATAATGTATGTACATTTCTGTTCTCTTCCATCAGGGCACACTGTGGATCCATTTTTAAGCTCAGTATTTCATAAAATATATTTTTAACACATGTTTGTACAAACCTAGTTTGATAAATATGTATATATATATATATATATATATATATATATATATATATATATATATATATATATATATATATATATATATATATATATATATAAAACATACAGTTCTAATACATTTTTAACACAAGCATTTTACATGAAGCATGTTGATATTCAGAAATGACACATAACCATTTACAAACTTCCAGATAGCTGTGCTGGCAGTATCTCCCTTTGTCACACTTCTATATAAACCATTTTGATATTCACAAATGACATATTATTATATACAAAATTCCAGATAGCTGGGTTGGCAGTATCTCATTTCCTGACAATCAGTGTGCATTATGTTGTAGTTGGCTGTTTGAAAAATGAGTTCAGTTCTTTGCTGCAAAGCTGTTTCTGTGGCATAGAGGGCTAAGGCCATCATTTTCTTGTGTGTATGTCATACACTGATTTTCCTCATTTCAACTACTTGCCCATTTTGTTTTCCTTTTTTTTCCTTTTCTGTTGTTTAAGCATCAGGTGTGTTTCTTAGATGCTAATTACAGCATAAACATATGAATTGCATGCTAATCACCAAGCCAACATGGTAGAGCTATTCAACAAGCTATAAAGCAGCCATGTAGACATCATGTTGGTTTTTCTTGTAGATTTAAAAACATTTGGAGTACAGACATGGAAAGTCTACACAGACAGAATGTTAGGGGCTGCTGCTGATTTAATCAATTTGTATGTGCTACAGGCTTAAGCCAATGCTTCTGCTCTTGGCAATAGGCCTATGCTGAGAAGGAGAATAATTTTCAGGCCTCATTTAACTTTTCACAACCTACAATATGTGGAAATTGTAGAGTGCTACAGTGTGGACAGTGACAAACTGCAGGAACTCTGTAACCTCTGCCGCCATCAACTCAGAGCCAGAGCCAACAAAGTAGAATGTATCCCATTGTAAACAAAGGTATGTGTAGCCCTTAGAATCTTGCATACAAATACCTTTCAGAGACCAACAAGGGACATGTTGTGGGTATCACAGGCATCAGCATCCAGGATCCTCCACCAATTCCTGGATGCAATGCTCTAACATGCCAGTGAGCACATATATTTTCCCCATAGTTCTGAGAAGATGGCCATAAATATGCGACAGTTCTACTGGGTAGTGCTCTGAAGTACTAGGTGCCATAGACTGCACTCATGATAAATTAAGGCATCACCTGGGGAACAGGGACATTTATTGGGGGATGCAGCCTATGCACTGGAACTGTGACTGATGACGCCCATCAGAAATTCAGAAATACCCACAGAAGACTGCCATAATGAGGCACACGCTCAAATCAGAAATTTCACAGACCATGTGTTTGGGCTTTTAAAGTCATGGCTCTGGTGCCTAGATACATCTGGCAGAGTCATGCTGTACAATCCATGGACATGTGCAGAAATCTTCACAGTATGTATCATGCTACACTACATAATTCTGAGGAAACAGCTGCAGCAGGATTAGCAAGGGGAAGGGCCCACATCCCACCACCAATGCCAAGGTCACCACTGCCACAGGCAGATGAGGAGTCATTGGGTGAACATGCAGATGAGGAGTCACTGTGGAACAATCAGCGGCTATGGCTGTAGGCAGACATAGGTATGCTCAGTATGCCCTTGCATTGGCTAAAAGACAATGCATAGCACACTCACTCACCATCTAAGGGCATAAAGCCTTCCTCCTACTCACATACATATAATAAATTGAAGCCAGGCAACTCACACAACCTTCACCTCCCCATTTATTGGCTGTGTACTGCTTATATCAGACAAAGTCAGCCCTGAACTAACACTGTGGCAACTGTTGCATTTGCAAGGTAAGCCCTGATCCTGGAGTGTATTGTTTAATAATATTATGGCATATCCTTGTATTTCATCACTTGGTACAGTAAGCAAATAAAAGGTGGAGATTTGTACTCATATTACCTTAACATATGACAGCAGAGACTTATTTGACTTATATGTGTCCATTAGTAGGCAGTAGGCCACAGGCATCAAAGATTCACACAGTCACATCTCTCAAAAGTACTGATGATCACTGCATGTCCTCAGTTTAGCACCACATGTTTGTACTGGAAAATCATTAAAGAGAGACATTAGAAAGTAATGATACACATTGCAGTTTCTGACTTCACAACTATCACAAGAGCAAAAACAGGCAGGATGCAAAACAAGACAGTAACAAGAGCAACATATCCTTTTTTGTGTCATAGCAGTAACTCACATTTACCCCCCAAAATAGCAGTGTATCCTTGTTTGTGCCATAACAGTAACTCACTATTGCTTCCCCCAAAAGAACAGCCTATGCTTGCTTGTGGCATAACAGTAACTCAGCTTTGTTCCTCCCCACAAAAGAACAGTGTACCCTTGTATATGCCATGCCAGTAACTCATCTTTGCTCCTTCCCAAAAGAGCAGTCTATTCTTGTTTGTGCCATACAACCTGCCCTTCAGTTGTTGGCAGCAGCATACCATATTATTCCTAGTTAATATCCTCACACATTTTTAAGACCAATGATATAGAATGGCTTACACATCTCATGTGTCAGAATACTGATCGGATAACTGATGAATGACCAACAAACACAGATAGGTAAGACAGATCTGTAAATTTGTAAGCAATAACCATAACAGATTATGTGATCACTATGTGCACTAAGTCTAAATACAATAAATATAATAAATGTACAAATAGTTTATGATATCAGTGTACATTCTGTTGTAGTTGGTTGTGTGAAGAATGACTTCACTTCTTTGCTGGAAAGCTGTTTCTGTGACAAATAGTGCTAAGGCCATCATTTTCTTGTATGTATGTCATACAATGTCATCCTCATTTCAACTATTTTCCCAGTTTTTCCCCTTTTTTTCCTTTTCTGTCTTTGTGTAATGTCTTTTTTTGGCCAGTATTTGCCTGACAGTCACAAAGAGAAACCAGAGACATTCAATTAATGCCATTGATATTATTAACTAGTCCTGTGGCAGCATAGGGTTGGAGTACTGATGGTCTTGGGTTCTAATACAGGGTGTGCAGCTTTTGTTTTACTGTTGTGACATTGCAGTTTATAGCAATGAACTGCAACATAGAGAAGTGTTTTGTCAACCTTCTTGTGGCAACAAGTGTAAGTGTAGGACTGCCATACACATGGTCTTGGTTTTGAATATAGTATATTCATACTGGTCTATATTATAAGATTGATGTTTGAAAACATCAAACAATATATAGTCGACACCATATGGTCCATGTCTTCAAACATCGACCTTATAAAAGGGCAAAAAAAAAAAAAGAAAAAAGTACCCTAATGGGTTTAAGCAGGGGGACAAGCCCCCCTGCACCCCACACCCACTGCTACTTAAATATACCAACTCCAAGACTGCACAACATTGCAGTAAATGGAAATCTCCCCTTACGGAGATTTCCATTTACACGCTTGAGATTCTGAGCGTTCGATATTCTCGTGTCGACAATGTCAGATTCAACATTGTTGGCTTTTGAGAATATAATATAGACCCATTTATACAGTTTTACTTTTCTCCTAATTTCCATTATATATTGTCACATTATCAAATGTATGACTGTGGGTATACTGTTAACTAAATTCATGTAAGCATATTTCTGCTATCTTGACTAGCATGGCCTTCACATTTGCCTAAAACACATACACAACTGCCTGTACATCCAATAACCCACATTTCTCACTGCTTGCCACTGCTGCGCACAGCTTACTATCATGTAAACACTGGGCTTGGGGGTGTGCACTGTCGAGCACCGTGTTTGTGCAATGGTAAGTGGTATGCAACATTTTCAAACAGTTTCTACATTGCCAGTAAATGTTATAACCGGAGTTTGCAGGAAACCATCAGTATCCATTGCTCTTGATGCATGGTAGAAATAGCAGGCATTCATGGAAACCATGTGAGATTTAGGGCACAGAGATGTGGTGTCCAGGAGTTCAAGATTTTTATTGGACTCCTAATGAAATATCACAGTGCCAGGCTGCTGCAGGGGCTATTCTGGTTCCCAGTATATGTCAGAAACCTGGGATAGTTTGGACCAGGCTGTATCCAGTGCCACCAGTATCGTGTTCACGGGTGCTGCTCACAAACACATTCTGCTAAAAACTACCATCCAGCAATGCTCAATAAGGGTACTTGTGTTTTTACACCCTGGTGCTACAAGGCTAGTAGCTTCATACGAATCTATGAAGCTATGTGCCTGTGCAGACTTCCCAACCTGTTGTCCCCAACATGGCCTGCTGCTGTCATGTACTGTAAGTTCACCTGCACTTTTGTATAAATCAGACTTATGCTGTGGCATTTGTGCTATGTAAATGTGTTTAGACAGCAGAGCTGAAATGTGTATCTCACATCTACTGCTCCAATGCCTTGCAATGACAGTATTCTGATACTTGTCATGCCTACATATCCGTTTCATACAGGTCTCCCAACCTCTTGTCTCCCACATGGCCTGCTGATATAATCTTTTATAAGTTCACCTGCACACTTGCATAAATCAGACATATACCATAGAACTTGCATTAAGTACAGTGTTCTGTACTCTGTGTACTTAGGCAGGGATTTTGTTCTCACTGCAGTCAACTGTGTGTGTGTGTGAGTATGTGTGTGTATATGTGTGTGTGTGTGTGTGTGTGTGTGTGTGTGTGTGTGTGTGTGTGTGTGTGTGTGTGTGTGTGTGTGTGTGTATGCGTGTGTGTGTGTGAACTGTTGCTTAACATTACAGACAGCATTTTACACCATCATGTGGGACACTGTTATCTTCTTCTCAACAGACACTGGTGATGTCATTAGCTTTTTCATATTTTTGGATATGCATTAGTCCCACCAGGACAGGGCTAGAAACTTGCCTGGGAGTCAGGAAGAGGTCACCTCATCCTATACAATAAAGTTTACATTGACAAGGCTTTTAATCTATCTACATACATCATAGCATTGTGTGTATCCCCTATGCTATCTTGCTGAGAAAGCCCTGTGGTATCTCCAGCTGCTTCATGTGTCTGGTGAGGTACATGTAAAAAAGAGCATTATGCTCTATTAGTGCTGTAATGAGGTTTGATTACAGTGCTGTCATACAATCCTAAGATGCCAGTATGATGGTGTGATTTATTATGTGCACAACACATGCTTTCAATAGCAGTGTGGACACTTGGTGGTCAAAGTTCAGACTACTATCTAAATGTGTTCCCAATGCTTGCATCACTGGGTTTCTGCATAGCAGGACTGTTGTCAATACTGTGATTAACATGGATCTCCACTTTTCACACAGGCAACATTACAAACACACATTTCTGTTTTTATTTGTACTTTGTATGCCTTTGTCACCATTCAGTTGTGTGTGCTAGTGCCTTCTCAACTCTCTTATCATTGGTGGACTCAGTCATTGCACATATTATGCAAGAATCAGCAAACTTGGTAAACCAAAGGCCATAAACTTTAGCCTGAACTGTTGAGGAATACAGTTCAAACAGTGAAGGGCCAAGCACAGATCCCTGGGGTTTGCCAGTGGTGACAGTTCTACTGATACAGGTTGATTCATCAGCTTTCACATGATGTGTTCTGTTAGTGAGCCAATTGTTTACCCATCAGCCGATGTAAGGTTTAATCCCCAACTTGGAGATTTTCTCAATGATACCTGCATGTGTGATTGTGTCAAAACCCTAGGCCAGATCACAATAGGCAGTATGCACTGTCTTACTGTCATCCAGGCCTACCACATGGAATCAATTTGCTGTGACAGCATCACAGATTGCCTATGGTGTGACCCAGCACATACACTTTCCTGATACAGTTGGATACACAGTTCAACAGACCCTCCACATGGCCTATGTTCCCATACAAGGGGGTACATCAACATGCATTGCAATGAGTTAGGGGGAACTCACCTAATGCATGCATGCACAGAGACTTCCTGACTCTTGACTGTGAGATAGACCAACATGTCATCATGGACTTCTTCTGCATGTACACTAGTAATATTCCAGGTGTATGCAACAGACCTGTGTGAGTTGTTGCTGCTACATCACATCCATTACATCTGATAGCTGTCCTCAAAGAGGTCATTGAGGGCATGCATGATGACAGCAGTATCATCTTGTGTAATTTTAATAGGTCATGGCATTTAACACAAAGCCACACTGAGGTATTCAATCAACACTGTCATATATGGCCATAAACTACTATATCACCAAATGGGTAGACCAGTGTATGACATAAGTAGCATCTCACTCTGTCAAAATGTGTGACATGCAATATATCTCAGGTCCAGTGATCAGGTCAGTACATCAGGGGTAACTCCTAGACAATTTCCTGCCCATTAGTTAAGGGATGGACATCACAGTTGACATATACATGCTGTGTTCAAACAGCTGACTCCAATCAACACATACCAGTGACTACAGCCCTGGCAATGACAACACCTGCATTGACAAGACACATGAAGGGATTTGTTGAATCAGGAAACAGAGACACTACCCAAGTACAATGTGGACATCTATAATCAGACTAATAGGTATGTGACCTGTGTCCTGAGGTAGAGTGTAAGTGGCACATCCACCAGCATGTGGTCACAGTGTTGACTACTCCCTTGAATGTAACATGTTCTGGGTATGTGAAGGACATACACTTCAGAGGCCATAATATCTTCATGTTTTCCAGCCTTCATCACACCAATAACTGTGTACAGTGTACCCTTCTTCATGTACTTCCCTACACCTCTTACAGTGATGTGTAACTGAAGTGTGCCACCTTTATCACAGTGCGCTGTCACACAGCATATTGGCTATACCTGGGCATTTTTTTCTGTGGAATATACATGACTATCTGATGGTGCAGAACACAAATCAAGTTGTTACACCAGATGCATATATATGCGACTTGTTCAGCATATGCACACACTGCATACATAGGTGCTTGACAGCATTAATGGCATGCATATCATTCATAACATTGTGGATTGTGCCAGAGATGTATGCCATGTACACAAAGCAACTAGCCTGTATTGCCCATACTGTGACATACAGGTATAGTAGTATCCTTCCTAACACCTCCTGCAGATATTACAGTACCAAGACAGTGTGCATGGTTACCCTCATACAATGAGAATGTATTGTAATAGTTGTAAGTGTGTGAGTGTGTGTGTGTGTGTGTGTGTGTGTCTGTGTGTGTGTGTGTGTGTGTGTGTGTGTGTGTGTGTGTGTGTGTGTGTGTGTGTGTGTGTGTGTGTGTGTGTGTGTGTAGACTCATCTCTTATCACTCCACATCACATATGTTATGTCAGAGGCATGGGATTAGTGGTGGTATTATTCTGATATTGTCCATGATTGTGGTTAGTTCTTTTAATGTTTGCCATGATCCTTTACTTGTGTCCACCATACTGGAGACCTCTGCTGAGAGTACACTTATATTCAGGTATATAATTTTGCACAGCTTCCCAATACACACCCTACCCCAACTGTATGTCAGATCCCTGATAGATGTCCTCTGCATTGTTCATGTAAGGATGCTTATCTCACACACACATCCTCCCCATTGTTATGTTACCTTGTGTGACAGTCGCAGACAGCAAATTTTCACTGTACAGTCCATACTGTACCATAGATATGTGCTTGGTGTTGCTGCTAAAAGCATCTTCCATTGGTATGCCCTCCTCTGCTGTACATGTGGGAGTTTCACCTGCTCTGTTTCCCTATATTCATTCCTACAATTCATATGTGTGCCGCTATTCAAGGCACACATTTTCCCTGAGTGATCATTTTACATGGCAGTCCCATGTCCTGTTACAGACCATTAACACAGCTTCAGTACAGATTGCCAGGAATGGGATATTACAATACTCTGCTCTGTAGGTAAACTGTCCTGTACTGAGTTTGGACTATAAACTTCACATTCATACCTCTCAACTGTTCAGATATTCCAAGGATGCCCAGATGTTTTCCTTACGAAATATGTGGCTTTCTGCCATATCACTGGGATGATCTCTGGACTGATGTGACTCAATACTAAATATGCATACCTTTCACCTGTCCTGATACGTGCAGAATGTCCAGTTTTTGTCTCATATTTGTGATGTTTTTCTCGTAACATTTTTTTCCTGGCAAATAATTGGCATGTCATTGCAGAGTACAGTCAGAAAATGATGACTGATATTTGAGTTTCAGACTTCATGCTCTTCAGAAAGTTCATATTAATGTATGACCTACATATTATATCTATTTCCCGAGTTTGGACATGCAATATTAAAAATATGAAACTTTTTCTGGCCCTTTATTCCCTAATTTTTATGACTTTGTCCACATCTCTTGCTCTAAGAGGTTGAGTGTGTTACATTCTAACACATTCCTATGTGACATCTATGTCAAATATGCCCCTATTACTGGTTATTTATCCTGTCATTAAGCTGGCCACTATGTAATTCTGTTGCAGTAACAGAAAGACAGCTATTTATAAAGTCCTGGTAATCATTGTGGCATGCAGATCCGTGCACCGTAGGTGCTCTGCCTTACATGGAATTGATATCTGCATTCTCTTACAAGCTTTCATAGCCAGCAACACTGTTGTGAGCCATAAATCCTAGCTTAGGTGCACCAAACGTCATTAATATACATTGCATGCTGCCGTGCACTGAGCACCGTCCCACCAACACATAAACTTCATGCGTGAAGCCTAAATGGAGTTTATTGAATCACAGGGAGTAACTATTAAATCTCTAATATGTTGTAAAGAACTTACAATATGTCAGCAACCACTCAAGTTATACACATACTGTTAGCAGTATTTTGTTCATCCCGCTGAGAGCTTTCATATGAGGCTAAGCAGTTCTGGCTGTGCTACTTGGTTGTTGAGATATTTAGAAAAGCATAACATTTATGACAATATAAATAAATATTACATGAACAATAATTAATATCTCTTTACCTGCACTAGGCAGAGGTCAAATATCAACACAGTTGTGTTTGCATTGGTTAAGCTTTAAGCTAAAATATTTTAATACTTTGTATGCAGCATTAAAATTATTAGTGCAAATATGAACAAGCAATAATTGACACCTGGAGAAGTCAGTAGGATGTAACTACAGAAGCATCTATAGGAGTCAGCCAGTTGTAATAAGTTAACAGATAAGAAATATTGGTGTGTCATTTCTTGTAGTTCAACCAGATTTTCTGCTGTGCAGATAAGAGTAAAGACATCTGCATACTGAACTAAGACAGCATGTTTTACAGTGGAGTGAAGATCTCTTGTGAGGAGATTGAATAACAGTGGGCAAAGAATTCAACCGTAAAGACACAAGTAAAAGGACAAGTAATCAGCTTTCCATTTCATTGCCTGTGCCCTGCTTGATAGGTATCGCTGAACCCAAAGAAAAGATGAAGAAGATATGCCTAATGCAAAGAGTTTTAGAAGTATTAATGGGGTGAGACATGGTGTTGACTGCTTTCGATTGGTCAAGAAAGAGTGAGGAGACAAATCTAACAGAGTTCTTCCTACTATGGACTGTATTTTTAAAGGTGAGTAGGGTAGTAGTTGTACTATTGTTAGGAACTAAACCATGCTGTGTGGGTGTGAGAATGATGTTACAGGTTAAATATTTTAGAAGTTGAGAGTTAATACGTTTCTCAAGAATTCTGGATAGTGAAGAGAAAGTTGGAAGTTCTACCCTGATGAAGTGATAAGATAAAGCCCTTTTCCCATAGTTCAGGTATAAAGTTTTTTTGAATGGAGCAATTTATCAGTATAGAAACTGGGTATAATATAGCATATGCTCTAGTTTTTAAATATTCTGCAGGCAAATTATCAGGATAGTGTGCTCGGTTTTAGTTTAAAGAGGAGTATCCTGATAGTGGAGGTGGGTCTTATTCGAAAGTGAGTTTTTGAGGAGGGTTGTTTGTATGTATATGTGTGGGGGGTGTCCAGGGTCTATTTTCAGTCATCAAATTAAAATTTCAGCTAACGGCTTATAGTTGAACTTTAAATATTGAAAGTTTAAATTACCAAACACACATCTTTGAAAATAAAGTCATCAAATGGCCATAGTTGACCAACAACCAGGAAGTACCATGATGCATAAGGTAAGCTAAACAAAGTATTTTATAAATTTGCCTTATTCTCCACTGTAGTGCAATCTCTGAGTTGGTATATATAGTTGGGGGCCAAGACCCCACCTTGACAAGGTGCACAACATCATTGGACAATTGGGATGTTGGCCATCTATGGCCATTCAATGAATTTATGTTCGAAGATAAATGTGTGCAGTAATTTAAACTTTCAATGATTAAAGTCTGATTATTAGCCATTCACTGAAATTTTAATTTGATGACTGAACAGGATCAGGTCCCTGCCTTATTTCTGTTGGTTGTGATTAAGCTCTGGCTTCTCAAGACACTGAACAGGAAAATGTTTGCATCAGTTAATGCATAAATATGCAGTATTTGCATTAATACTTTATTGTTTGTGTGTTTGCTTATTTAGTTATTTATTTATCCATACCTTATCAAACCTCTTTTACTGAAAATGACAAAATGGTAAAGGTGTGGATGGTCAGATTGTAGTACTTATCTGCAGTAAAACACTTGAAAATGTAACTGCCCATAGTTAACAAATTCATTGCAACAAGTTTAATTGCATATTCTGTCTGTTGTGCTACTCAAGGTCATATTTCATAACAACATTCTCATTACTGTTATTTGGTTGTGACTTGGAGTTACTCACGTCATTAAATGCTTTGACATATACATGAAAAGGAACATTGCCAAAATGTCAGAAACTTTTAAACATGACTGAGAACTGCTGTCCTTTTTCAACAGGGAAAACACTTCATTAAAGTCTTTGAAACTTAGCATTCAGTGCAGATTAGCTACTTGACCACTTGGATTTATCCTATGAATTCATTCAGGTTAGGCAACAGTTACACATGATGGTCTGTGGCCTACTAATTAGCTTCAGCTTGTAAAAACAAAAGGTAATTTCTTTCTAGTTTATTCTTATGGGGAATGGCAGCAGTGTGAAAATATAGGTGCCTGTCAGTAGATTGAAGTTTGATCTACTGAAAGGAATGTGGGTAAGTCTCGCAAGTCAGAATTGTGAGTGCATCAAAATGCTCATAAATGTCATTTTTGGTATTCTGAGTGACACTGTGCATGGGGTGGGAGTTAGTGCTAGTACAGAAATATTAGCATTAGGGTTAGGGTTAGGGAATATGACTTTCATAGTTGGCATGTGCTTTGCTTGGTGTTATACTTATGGATAGGGATAGGGATAGGGGTAGGAACTGTGCAAGGTGTATGAGTTGTTTAGACTTAGGATCATGGATATGGTTAGTAATGCTAGGGCTTTGGTTGGAGTTAGGGTTAGGGATAAATTTAGGGTGTATCCCCTACAGTAATCTTACTTATGCATGATAACTCTAACTCTAACCAGAAACTAAACTCCAATGCAAACCATAAGACCAACATAACCATCACCCTCACTGTAAAGTTAAGCAAGACCAACATACACTATACTAGCCCCATCCCTTCCCTTATTTCTAAATGTAACACTATACGTGTCACATGGAAACTATTACTTGTAGGATGTTTGTTCTGGGGTTAGATGGGTTTCTGGAGTGTAAATTGAGGTACATTCATTACATTGTCAAGTATTCAATAAAAGCTTTATATCTGGATAATGTTGATTATTTGGGCTGTACTAATGACATGGAGGAAAAACAAAAGAATGAAACAAATTACTAAAATATTCAAAATCAAGTAAATGAAATCCCCAAGATCCCATAATTTTCTCTGATGAAAGTCTAATACAAAGCAATCTTTCTTTACACCAGCTGTAAGACAAATGCTTAAGTAATGGGTATATGGAGGGGGACAGTAACTCAATTCTAAGTTACAACAGCTTTTGTAATTTAGTGTACACAGCAAGAGAGTCTCTCAAATTCTTGGGATGTAGAGTTAATGACTAGCAGTCTATCTGAAATAGCAGAAGCGCTAGGAAAAAAAAAACCCTTCTTTGCACCTCTGCATAAGATTTCCAAACATTATTAAAAGATATTAAAACACAATGCATAGCATGGATGTTCACCTTCAGTAATATGAAAACAGAGTTTCAGTTTTTAAAAAAATTTAAGAAAATACTGCCCCAGGTAAAGCAGTGGGATAGCTTTACCTGTTCTTAAAAAATATCTTTCCTGCACTAGATGTAGAATGGCCATTCTAATTATCAGCTGATTAGCAAAAGAATAGCCTTGGGATAAATTTGACATAGCAATGCAAGAAGTTTCTGGCCAAGTGTTTTGTCCTGTCAAAGTTTTTCCATCTTGTGACACTGCATATACACTTCCCCCTGTCATATCAAGGGTAGTGGTCCTGGATCTTTTGTTATTTCCTCAACTTGGGCAGTCTCACAAAGGGATCTAAATCTTCAACAGTGGATATTTAAACAAGGTGGAGAGATAGGTTCATTATACAGTGTCTTCCTCACTTCTGGAATAGATTCCAACTACAAATTAAGCAAAAAGCATAATGAAGTTCCTTAATACAACACAATAATGTAATAAATACATTAATTCAAGAAGATGCAATGTCATGTGTGTCTTCCTAAATGAATCTTCAGACTATATTACACCCCATCGGCAACTGTCATTTGTACACCCTTACAGCCAGTTCTGGGGCAGTTAAGTCTTCACTCTGCTCTAGTTACAGATCTGCAATTTGTTATATCAACAATTAAATAAATAAATAAATAAATAAATGCATGTCTGACACTTTGATTTTTAACTAGATCTTAAGATTTTCATTTTTTAATTAAAAAAAAAAAAAATTCAGGCCCTTTATAGAAAACACACGGAAGAGTCATGTTTTTATGTACATCCAAAAATACACAAACAAATCCACAGTGCTTCTCATTAGCCTATTATGTCAGGCAGAAAAAGTGTTTTATACAGGCTGAGCATTTTTTTAATTTTAATATAGCTTTATAATCATGGAATAAATAGGGTCAGACTATAAAAAAATCAGTAACAGTTATCTACTCCCCTCCCAGATGCATAATGCTCACTTAGCCATAAGCAACAGAAAACATAGACGCCACGCTCCTATACAGATACTTCAGAAAGATTCCAGTTCCAGACTTAAAAATTCTATTTGTTCTGAGACATCAAACTACAGCCAGCTGGGCTGTTATCATTAACTAATTCCTTAATAATACAAATTCAGCCAATTTCTCCTGCAAAATTAGTTTTGTACAGTTAACCTAAATTGTTTAAGCAAATACTGTGAGTAGGATGGTAAATAGCAGATGACCATCAGCATTTCTGAGGCCTGACACTTCAGGTAAAGAGCCTCCTTATTTAGAAAGAACCAAAATGAATCAATATTGCCTACACCACAGGACGTTATTGAACTTTGTATGTTTCCTTCAAGAATGCTTTTTCTTTTCAAGGTTAGCTATTAACAATAGTTGCACTATCTGAATGCCCTCTACCTTTGTGTAGATAGATGGACGTGTGGAATTTTTAGAGTTTACATACAGTAGTTTGAAATTAATCACTTTTTCAAGGAATGCAGTGTATGTGTTTATCTCATCAATCACACTGTGGAACTATTAGGTTATCTTCTACTTGTCATGAAGCAATCAGACCATCAGTGAAGTCCATTTTAAACATCAGCACATATCGCTGCTACTTTCTCATTTCACAGACATTGCTTCACTTCTGGGTCAGTTGGAATTACTTTACTTATTTGTCTGTTTGTTTGCTCATCTGTTTATTTTTTTTCTTGATTTGGTTGTTTTTTTTTTTTTTCATTTGTTTGTTAAGATAATCTGACCAAGCTAAAAGACCTCGGTTTTCATCACAATCCCAGACAGAAAACCTCCAGAAGGTAAACACTTCATATAAAAAGTCAAAAATATTCAGAAGCCATATATCTGAAGCTCTTTTATGTCCTTAAGCAGAGTTCTGCTTATTTCCATGCATATACGTCAAAGGAGGTTTTAATTGTTATGCACAGTATAGCCTCTAGTTTTCCAGGCTCTTACTGATGTTATTGCATTGAGGTTATTCTCTGTGACCTTTATAATTAAGAAATGATTTAGCATTATTTTGAAAGTTCAAAGCAGACAGGATGAGAAAACATGCAAATGTTAAACATTCATTTGAAATGTGATTAACAGTAATAGAATGACATACAAAGACAGTAGTAGACAAATACAGACAAACACACACACACACACACACACACACAAACACACACACACACACACACACACACACACACACATATATATATATATATATATATATATATATATATGTATATATATATATATATATATATATATATATATATATATATATATATATATAAGATATCGCTGAGAGCTTTGGCCTGCTAACATCTACCTGAAAACAGCTGGACGTATAAAGGAATTTAAGTACACTTTTATCTGCTCTTTTGCATATAGTACTGTATTTAATTTATTTATTTGTGTTTTTCACTGAATATTAACTAAACTGAAGTTGTGGCTGTCTCTCTACAGAGTACTTTTTAGAATTTCTGTGTAGCCATTGATAGCAGTGGGGGTAGTTTCAGCTCATCACTGACATTCTGTCTTGCCTTATATAAGTGGTACATTTTGAGTTATCTCTGCTTAATATCAGAGCTTTGGCTGGCTAACATCCACCTGAAATCAGCTGGATGTATAAGTGAATTTAAGTACACTTGTATCTACTCTTTTGCATATAGTACTGTATTTAATTTATTTATTTGTGTTTTTCACTGAATATTAACTCAACTGAAGTTGTGGCTGTCTCTCTACAGGGCACATCTCATTTGCTCACTCAACTGAGTGCAGTGAGATCATATTCTGATTTCAGGCACTCCTACTGTGTACAAAAAGAGCATTTGGGAAGGACAGCCCTGGTAGCCTCTTAATCCTGCTCTGTTCCCTCCCGCAAAAAAAAAAAAAATATATATATATATATATATATATATATATATATATATATTATTCAGCTGCTCGTACTGTAATTGTCTTAGTTGCTCTTCTGCGTGCTGTTATCTGTTCAGTTGCTCGTACTCTGCACTTATTACTGCTTGTTAGTAGCCTTCTAATTTACTGCCTTCTGCACTTGTTTTTTAGTCATTTGTTAATTTAATTGCATTTATTTGAACTGTATTTGCCGTAGTGTTGCTACACACTTGGGTGTGCTGGCCTGCAGTACAATTTGAATTGTATTTACTGCTGTTTTAGCTTGCTTTTCTGTAACAAAAAAAAATTCTAAGCTTGTTTCCTGCCTTTCCTGTAACTAGTCAAGTCCAGGTACAGACTTGCTGTATCCAGGACTGTTGGTAAGCTTCTGAGCCCCCAAGCCTTTCTGTGTTGGAGAGAAGCCTTCTAGCTTATTAGTTGGAGTGGTAAGCACTAGGTAGCCTATCTACCACGGTAAAAGTGGGTTTTGGCCCTAAAATTGTAGTTCATTGGCTGTTTGGGCAGTTTTTCCATCTCTTTCTACTTTCTGGTTAAAAGCCCGTTTTGCATTTGGTCCCTGCCTTTCCTATAACTAGTGTAGTCCAGGTACAGATTTGCTGTATCCAGGACTGTTGGTAAGCTTCTGAGCCCCCCCCCAAGCCTTTCTGTGTTGGAGAGAAGCCTTCTAGCTTATCAGTGTGAGTGGTAAGCACTAGGTAACCTATCTACTACAGGAGGACTGGTTTCTGGCCCAGAAATTATAGTTTATTGGCAGTTTGGAAATCTTTTCCATCTCTCTCAACCTTCTGATTTAAAAGTCTGTGTTTACACTTGTTTCCTGCCTTTCCTGTTACTAGTCTATTCCAGGTACAGATTTGCTGTTTCCAAAACTCTTTGTAAACTTCTGAGCCCACCAAGCCTTTCTGTGTTGAAGGGAAGCATTCTAGCTTATCAGTGGGAGTGGTAAGCTCTAGGTAGCCTATCCTCCATGGGAAGAGTGAGTTTTGGCCCAGAAATTGTAGTTTATTTGGCCGTTTGGGCAGTTTTCAATCTCTTTCAACTTGCTGTCTTAAAAGCCAATGTTTGTACTTGTTCCCTGCCTTTTTTGTAACTAGTCTAGTCCAGGTACAGATTTGCTGTATCCAGGACTCTTTGTAAGCTTCTGAGTTCCCCAAGCCTTTCAGTGTTGGATGGAAGCCTTCTAGCTTATCAGTGGGAGTGGTAAGCATTAGGTAGCCTATCTACCACAAGAGGAGTGGTTTCTGGCCCAGAAATTATACCTATTGGCCATTTGGGCAATTTTTTTCCATCTCTTTCAACGTTCTGGTTTAAAAGCCGCACTAGCGCTTGTTTCCCACCTTTCCTGTAACTAGCCTAGTCCAGATACAAAGTTGCTGTATCCAGGACTGTTGGTAAGCTTCTGAGCCCCGCAAGCCATTCTGTGTTGGAAGAAAGCCTTCTAGCTTATCAGTGGGAGTAGTAAGCACTAGGTAGCCTGTCTACCACGAGAGGAGAGGTTCTTGGCCCAGAAATTGTAGTTTATTGACCATTTGGACAGTTTGAACGTCTCTTTCAACTTTCTGCTTTAAAAGATCACATCTGTGCTTGCTTCACATCTTTCCTGTAACTAACCTATTGGGTGGAACTAGAAAGCCTTAAACTGATACAAGCCTTCTACCTTAGAAGAGAGACTTTGGAGTGATTAAGTATCAGTTTTCTGTACTTTCTTGCTGTACTTAGCTGTTTTCAGCCTAAACACAGATTTTCCCATGTTTATTGTGATTTAAAAGCTTGTTTTTTTCACATATTGTACTAATTTGACTGCCTGCACTTGTAAAAAGTTGTTTTTTGTTTAAAAAAAATTGTTTATCTGTTGTAGGCTACACACTAAAGTGTGATAACCTTTTCTGATCGTTTGTAGTTGTTTAAAGCTGTTTTAAGTGTATTTTTTACTGTTTTTACCTTATCTTTTAAAACAAAAAACAAAAAAAATTCCTTTTTTCCCATCTTTCTAAGCTAGTATAGTCCAGTTTTCAAGCTAGTGCTGAATTCAGGGCTGTGATACTAGTTTTTGAGTTGCCCATACCTTACTTGGATAGAAGAAAGTTTCTCTGTTCATCTGTGAGAGAGGGGAGCTTTGAGCAACCTATCTGTCTCTGGAGGAATAGTTCCAGCACAGAAGTTAGTAGTTTATTGCCCATTTTGGACTAATTTCTATCTCTTTCATTTCCCTACTATAAAAACTATGTTTGCATGGTTTTGCACACCGGGCAGTGCTGGTTAGCTATGGCTAATTTATTCCTGGCTCCACTATGTCTCCTCTTCAGTTTTTCCCTTGAAACTAGTCTAACTCTCAACCTAAGCACTCAAAAAGCATATTACATCCCAACACTTGCTCAGACCTAATAGTAAGTGCTAATATACCCTGACACTGATTCCCCAGCAGGGCAAGACTCTTTATTCACCCCTCATCAACCAAGCAACTAAGCAGCTCACCCTACTATTCAGGCATGACCAAAGGGCAACTTCAGGTGACTTTCCAGTCAAGCTGGTAAATCTTGGTATCCTGAGGCAATGTTACAACTGCCTCATGTACACAGACAACCCTCTCCTCCTACCACAAAACACTAACACATGCGAGAGATGCAACTGTACAGCCAAACTGGAAGCTAAGCTGTCTCCACCCAAGACTGGAACAGACAGTCAAGAGGAGAAGGTTAACACTTGCACCACACCTCCAGCCACACACAGACCTACTAAAACAGCACTGGCAAAAAATACACATAAATACACAAACTCATACTAAATAAAAACCTGCAAAAGCATCAGAGACCTCCAAAGTAGACACCCAAACAACCTGCACTTCCCATCACAAACCAGACAACACATAAAACACAAAAGCAGTATGCCACACAATCACAGCCCTTAAGGCGAAATAACATACCTAACACACTAGTAATAGGTGACTCTGTAGTCAGGCACACTGACGTCCCACTCACTAGGCTGGACAAGCAGAAGGTTATTGTTAGCTGCCTGTCAGGAGCCAGAATCCGCCACATAACACAAGCACTCAGGTCACTCCAGGACAAGTACAAATATGACTTTGTCATTGTTCATGTTGGTGTGAATGACCTGAGATGTACCTCCCGGGACTACATGAAAAGAGACAGGGAGGAGCTCTCCGATCTTGTAGCCCAGGCTGGTATGACCCTGACCTTGAGCAGCATCCTGCCCTCACCAAGAATGATACTTCAGTATATAGAAAAAAATGATCAATTTCAACAATTGGCTAAGCTTCTGGTGTCATTCAAAGGGAATCCAGTGTCTGTCAGCCTGGGACGACATGCTCAACAAGCCACTTTGCTTCGCAAAAGATGGCTTTCGAATACTGGCCAAGGCTCTTGCTGCCCCCATAGTGCCTTTTTTAGGCAAGGCTAAAAATTCAAACCCACCTCCGTAAACAGCACAATAAACAAAAATCTGAGGGTTATGGTACTCAACGCCAGGAGTTTAAATCTCAAAATGCACGTGCTCAAAGCACTTCTCAGTATGGAGAACGTCGACATCTGTGCAGTAACTGAAACCTGGTTCAAGGCTCCAGAGAGCATCCCAGTACTACTGGGCTGCAATTCATACCACACGTTTTGGCCACAGAACACAGACCGAAACACAAAAGGAGGGGGTATATCCATATTCATCAAGGATACCTACACCTCCAGGTTAGTGGCGCAGCATGATACCTCTGAGATCATCCATGTGCAACTAACATTGGGCAAATCTGAAATGCAAATTGTGGCCTGCTACAGATCACCCTCCATGACCCAGGCCCACCACTCCACCTTTCTGGACACACTGGAAAACATGAAGGTCCTACCAAACACCCTGATATTGGGCGATTTCAATTACCCTACCATTCACTGGGAAAACTACTCAAGTACAAATTCCCAGGCCCAGTGCTTCCTGGAATTTATTAACTCAAAAGCCTTGGATCAGCTGGTAAACTCCCCTAACAGAGGTGAAAACATATTGGACCTGGTCATCACCAACATGGGCGACAGGTGTTTCACACCGGAGGTCAACCCGTCACTGGTTAGATCAGACCATAAACTAATCAATCTGGATGTCCACACCCTACCACCATCCCCGACTAAGGAAACCACAGTAAAAATTTTTCCTAAAGCAAACTTCACCTTACTTAAGACAGAAGTGGTAAGTTTCACAGCCCCCATTCTAAAGGGTTACGCTGCCCAAGATGCAGAAACTTTTACAAATGCACTCTATGAGCACCTACAAGGATGCATGGATCATGCCATCCCTAGCAAAACCAAGACTCACTCCTCTAAGAGAAGGAAACCAGTTTGGTGGACCCCTGCAATAAACAGGCTATACAATAGAAGGAGGAAACTAGTTCAGAAAAAAAGCAAATACCAAGAAGGAAAGACATCCCTGATCAGTATCAGTAAGAAACTAAGGTCCCTCTTGAAATCATCCAAGGCTAACTTCGAAAGAAAAATAGCCAAGGATTCAAAAAATAACCACAAAGCCTTCTTTAGCTATGTTAAGAATCTAAGTGGCAACTCGCAGATATGCACTGAACTAGTGCAAAATAGCACAAAATGTACTGAACCTACTAATATTGCCAACATCCTGGCAGATAGATTCAGTGCAAACTTCACCCCCTCTCACCTCCAAAAGGGCCCACAACAATACCAGAAAAGTGTAGTGTCCCAAAAATCACAGATGCACAGGTGAAAACAGCCCTTTCAAAAGCCAAAAACACAGCGTCAATGGAACCAGATGGTGTCCCAGGCTACGCCTTGCACAAACTACAGAAGGAACTAACCTCAAACCTAAACACACTGTTCAACCTCAGCCTCTCCAGAGGCTACGTGCCCATAGAATGGCGCACAGCAACAGTTATTCCTCTCCACAAAGGAGGGGCCACAACTAACCCTGGTAACTATCGCCCCATAAGCCTGACTTGCCTGACTAGCCTGGTCTGCAAGGCTATGGAGTGCATCATCATGGAAGTCATTAACAAAGACATTGGGAACCTCCAAACACTTGACCCGACCCAATTCGGCTTTGTTAAGGGCAGATCATGCCTACTAAACCTGGTTGACTTCTTCGAGACAGTCACCAAGGCCATAGATGAGGGAAAGGTGGTTCACACAGCCTACATTGACCTCGCTAAGGCTTTCGACACCATTCCCCACTCGAGTATTACAGAAAAACTCACCAGCCTGAACATAAGCCCCTCTGTCACGAGATGGGTTGCCAACTGGCTTAAAGACAAAACTCACATGGTAAGAATAGCGGGCTCCAGGTCCGACTCTAAACTAGTCACAAGTGGTGTCAAGCAAGGCTCAGTCCTGGGACCCCTACTGTTTGGCATATACTTCTCAGAAGTACAGGCAAACACAGGAGGACTATGGCTAACCAAGTTCACCGATGACTGCAAACTGGGAGCCATAATTGACTCTCCGGCTGACACGGACATCCTCCAAAAGGGCCTTACTGAGACGGACACCTGGTGTCAAAGTCATGGCCTCAAGCTAAATGCCAAAAAATGCATAGTCATCCCATTTGGGAAAAAACAAACATCCATGAATTGCCACATATGTGGCAGCCCCCTTAATACAGAAGAGGTAATAAGAGATCTGGGGACCCAGGTAGATAGTAATCTCTCCTTTGGCAATCATATTGCCAAAGTAGTTAGGAAATCCTTTTATGTGACCCATCTAATTACTAAATGGTTCGCATCTAGAAATAAAGAGGTTATAGTGCCCCTCTACTTGTCACTCATTAGACCCATCATAGAGTACAATGCCCCATTTGGGGTGTACCTCACAAGACACTCCCAACAGCTAGAAAGACCAAAAAAGTACCTCACCAAGAGGATTACTGGCCTCAAACATATGTCCTATCCAGCCTGACTGAAAAAACTCTGGCTGTACTCAGTGGCATATCACTTACTCAGAGGTAATCTCTGCCTGACTTACAAAGCCATGTCTAACTCAAAATTGATGGACATGCTCCACCTAAAGAAATCCAAGTCACTGCAAGCCAAGAGCTAAACCTCGCCACAACAATAAACAGAACATGCTGGAGGGATAGATTCATGTCACAGAGACTCCCCATGCTCTGGAAAAAAATTCCAACTTACATCAGGCAGAGCCCCTCACTAACACTCTTCAAGAGAAACCTTGACGAGTGGATGGGTAACAGAAAATACACCCCTGGGATCACTTCATTGGCTCTGCTTGACAGAGGATCAATTAATTAATCAATGGGGCAGCGAAAGCAGACACACTCTGGCTAGGCTTATAAATGCCCTCGGGCAGATAGCCTAGTACCTGCCTATGAACCTATGAACCTATATATAGGTCTACCTTCATTAGCCGAATTTACACATTGCCGAAACTGATTTTGCCGACACTAAACTGCTGAAAATATATTTCACTGAAACAGCACTTCAACAAGAAGCAAACTACTGAAACAAATATGCAAATGTGATCCACCACACTGGACAAATAATGCACAACTGCAAAGCACACAGAAAATCCCACTACCCAAGTGCAGCTAACCATGACATGTGTAAGTCTCGTACAGTATGAAATGTGAAAGTGCAGAAAATGTAAACAACCACAACTTCAAATTACCCAATGTGCCAATCAAATCTTCAATAACATTGCAATATTCTTTGATTTTTGCAGGGGAGCAATCACTCTGCACCCCCTATGTGGGGGGCTGCGAGCCCCACACCCCCTGCAAATTATATACCAACTCCGAGATTGCACTACAGTGGCAACAACGATAGATTTCTCAGTCAATACCGTAGTGCGATCTCCATTTAAAAATCTTTGAGCGCTGTACAATTTGTTTTCCGCAACTTGAATAGCTGTACACCTACCAGCTTATCCGCCATGCAACTCAACTGATACAGTGCACTAGAAAGTACATAAACACTAAATAACTGTAAATCTTGCACAGCCAGCATCACAGCGCACGTTTCGCGGAAATGACATTTGGCAAACTGACGTTTCGGAGTAGTGGATTTTTGTTTTAATGAGCTCAGCAATTTCAGGTTCAGTCATACCTCTCAAGTGTACCTCATTACAAGGAATGTACCTCATTTGGGGTCTTAAAAAGTTCATGTTTCTCGAAGTTCCTCAAAGTTCCACATTGAAAGATTCTGTCACACATTCAGTGTTAGGAATTTTTTTAAGTGAAATCCATTGTAAATAGAAATTAATCATATCAATTCATTAAAAGATCTCCTTATAAGTAAAACCAGCATATTTTAACCATCCTATGACCTTCCTAGTTGAAGTTGTTAGTAACCCATTAGTATGTGTTCCACATTTTGCCCATTTGTTCCACGTTATGAGGGCTAGTGTTCCTTATTTTGGATATGGAAGGTTGAGAGCTATGGGTTCAGTGAAATGAAAATCTGTTGAAAGAAATTATATATATATATATATATATATATATATATATATATATTTATGTGTATGTGTGTGTGTGTGTGTGTGTGTGTGTGTGTGTATAGTATGGACATATTGAATACATCAATATGTTGTAATTCTGAGACTTTTTAGAACTTTGATTCCTAAGTAAGCAGAACATATCATTTAACACACTAACTGATCCAAATATTTGTTTTGATGATTCTTGATGTTACCCAGAAATTCTTAAGAGTTAGTTATGGTTATAGTATAAGAAGGAATAAAGTTTGCTGCCCTAGAAGAGTAAAGAGAGCCACCAAAGATAGTATTTGATACAAAGACCATGAAATTATTTTTATTAGATAGTTTTAATGTTCTTGTTAGTGTATTTCTTTGAGCCAGTTTCTTAATGTTGAGCACTTGCCAAGATGGAATAATATCTCAGAAGTGACCAGAATATTACAGAATGTCTTGATTTTTACCTAATGTTTTTTTCTCTATCCATCATAAAATGTTATGGTATTCTGGCAAATCATTGAGGATTGCATTCATTAAATAATGATAGGCATTTGAATCTTAGACTCCAGATTTATGCTAATGCACATGCTATTCTATTTATAAGTGCAGGTTTGAAAACCTGCCCCTATTTTTGGGCCTTTGTGCCCCCATTATTTTTGGCTTTTGAACCTGATACTTGGGCTAAGAGATTGAGAGGTATGGGTGGAACACAGTATGCTGTGAATCATTTTTAATTGAGAATAAGAAATAGTGTTTTGAAGTTCGTCACTTACTTTTTAGGGCAAATCAGTTATGAGCTCTGTGAAGAAAAGTGTTATGTTTAACTGCTGTGCTACAAAATTGTTAACGTTTAAGAAACTGTTTCTTCTTATGTTTGTCGGTAAAGACAACTAAAACATAAAACAGACGTAGTAAAGGAGTAGTACTAACGTTAGTCTGGCTTTGTCAATGATAAATGCTGTGTATGGGTAAAATATACCTACTTTCCTGTTAAACTTTGATAAACATCATTTGTTTCCTTGGCCAGATATTAGTTTATCATCAATTACCATCCCTAACAATTTTTTGTAAGATACATGTTTAGTGACAATATTATTTTGTGATGTGATTTGAAGATGAATATGGTTAGAAATGAAAATAAGTAATTTAGTTTTATTTGCATTTAGAAATACATTGCAGTCTGTTTTCCATTCAGCAGTTTTGCTGAAGACTTCCTCTGCAATTCCATGAAGCTAATCTAAGGTTTACACCATAACAATTATGGTTGAATCATCACACAGTAAGAAGTTTGCTGCCATTAATTGCATGCCATTTATAAACATTTTAAAAAGAGATGTCCCTAAGATGAATCCCTAGGGTACACCTAAAGAGACTGGGTTACAGGGGGAGTAGGTTAAACGACATTGCATGCAGCATGCTCTGCTGTCAAGATACCTTTTAAACTAACTTACTGTTTGCCACTGAGACAAAGGAAACCTCATCTAATTGTAAGTAAATGATGGGACACTATGTTAAATGCCTTAGATAGGCCCCAAAAACTATCTTGTACTAGCAGTCCCTGTTTTTTTGTTTTTTTGCTGCTCATTTATGTATACAGGAATAGTGCTATATCTAGGTATGAAACTGTCTTGTGAATGAAAAATGGAATAACTTCTTGGCAAATGACTATGTGCTTATGGATTCACGTTTTGAGTAATTTAAAAAGTAGTGAGAGTATTACAATGGCTTTGTAGTTGGGTATATTAATAGAGTAACATAATTGCAAAATTTTGTTTTTACATATAAAGCTACTGTATTTAAACTTTTCAGCTCCAGAAAAATGCTACTTCGTGTCTTTGCTCAGAGTCCTGAGATACCTTGCTGTGGTTATTCCTGGCAGATGACCATTCTGATTTCAAAACAATTATGGACATGTTATAAATGTTCTGTCACTGTTCCTCCACCCTAAAGATGTGGCACTGACAAGAAGTATATAGACAGCAGTAGAGTCAACAACTAACAGGCACATTTTTGTACTAAATAAACACACGTAAAATTATTAGCCAGCCTTTCTGGCAAGAGACTTGCATGAAAGGTTTTAGCACTATAATTTGCAAATGGCAACTAGAAATTTACCAGTTTTCTAAATGAAGTTAGTCAGTCTCCATTATGTGATTTGCTTTTATTTACCTGTCAAACCTGAAGAAGTAGTCACTGTAGATGCACTATCAATTACCTGCTTCCCAAGCCAATGGTGAATGGATCATGTTAGATACACAGACACTAACCATATCTTAATTTTGTTTTGTATATAGTGTAATATCAAGTTTTTGCTTTTGTTTAAACTGTGTTCAGTAGCCAGTTCTGTCACCTAATGTTTCAAACTGTTCCCAGCTGTCACCAACATTCCAAAAGCTTATGAGACTGAGAGTAAGAATCTTCTTCTTCTTTTTCTTTCAACTACTCCTGTTAGGGGTTGCCACAGTGGATCATCTGTTTCCATTTCATCCTGTCCTGTGCATCTTGCTCTGCATATCATCTCTTACCACATTCATAAACCTTATCTTAGACCTTCCTCTTTTCTTGTTACCTGGCAGCTCCACCCTTAGCATCCTTCTCCCAGTATACCCAGCATCCCACCTCAACACATGTCCAAACCAATACAATTTTGCCTCTCTGGCTTTGTCTCCAAACCGTCCAACCTGAGCTGACCCTCTAATATACTCATGTCTAATCCAGTCCATCCTCATCACCCCCAATGCATATCTTAACATCTTTAACTCTGCCACCTCCAACTCTGACTCCTGTCTTTTTGTCAGTGCCACCATCTCCAACATCTCTTAATACCATCTTGTGTCTTCCCTTCCCTTTCACTCTTACTGGTACATGTCTGTCACAAATCACTCCTGACACCCCCCCCCCCCACTCCATTATGCCTGTAATCCCTTCTTCACCTCTCTTCCACACTCACCATTACTCTGAACTGTTTGATCCTAAGTATTTAAACTCATCCACCTTCGCCAGCTCTACTCCCTGCATCCTCCCATTCCTCTGTCCTCCCTCTCATTCACACAAACACATATTCTGTCTTAGTCCTGCTGACCTTCATTCCTCTTCTTTCTAGAGCATATCTCATACTCTCCAGGGTCTCCTCAACCTGTTCCCTACTCTCACTACAGATCACAATGTCAAATGCAAACATCATAGTTTATGGGGATTCCTGTCTGATCTCATCTGTCAACCTGTCCATCACCATTGCAAATAGGAAAGGGCTCAGAGCTGATCCTTGATGTAATCCCATCTCCACCTTGAACACATCCATCACTCCTACCACAGACATCAACACTGTCACACTGCCTGCATACATATCTTATACCACTCTTACATAGTTCTATGCCACTCCCGACTTCCTCCTACAACACCACAACTCACCTCTAGGCACCCTGTCATATGCTTTCACTAAGTCTGCTAAAAACAAAATCCATCTCCTTCTGACCTTCTCTGTACTTCTCCATCAACAACCTTAGAGCAAACATCACATCTGTAGTGCTCTTTCATGGCATGAAACCATATTGCTGCTCACTAATCATCACCTCCCTTCTTAACTTAGATTCCACTACTCTTTCCCATAACTTCATGCTTTGGTTGATCACTTTTATCCCTCTGTAGTCATTACAGCTCTGAACAATACCCTTATTCCTAAAAATCAGTACTAATATACTCCTTGATGCACAAGCTAGTGTATTTCTTTGTGTTGGTCCCAAGTCCAGATGAATAGGAATGTTACATCAGGAAGGGCATCTGGTGTAAAATGTTTGCCAGATAAAATATGCAGACAACAATATAAATTGAGAGTAAGAATAATATGCAGAATATAGCAAAAGATGCACAATGTAGAAAGTGTAAACCTATATGCCCATGGTTACCAGAAGCTGTGTGAGTAAATCAATACATATAATTATCTGCAGATCCACCTCCTTGGTCTTCTGCAGGTAAGTGAATATGTTTGTTTGTTTGTTCAATAGACTGCATCACAGTGAAATACTGTGTTCCCTCAAGATATGACCACTGGTGGTGATGAATGAAACTGATGTTCAGGAATGTGTTCTTTGTATGATTTTTTCTGAAATAGGCAGTAAATGTAATATTAAGAATTAAAAAAATACAGACGAAGTGACTAAGGGCATAAACACACCTGCTTTTACAAACAGAAACATGATGCAACCTATATGAAAGCACTGAATGGTAAAATGTGAATAAGTCCATTCATTCACTCTAGTTATTTGTATCTTCCTTGGACCTAAGGAAATCATAGATAAAACCATCTGCTTAATATTTCAGAACAAGATAGTTTCATTTGCCTCTGAACAAGTCTGAAAACAGAGGTTCTTTAGTCTTTTATTTTTGTTGTGGCACACAGATTTATTTCTGAGATTACCCAAATCTTTCTCCATCTGGCTTTATCTGTGCATTAATGTTCCCCTTTACAATGATAAATATTCATTTATCTTTAGTATTTATTTAAACCCATTTTCTAGCATTGCATGAGATAAGCAGAATACCAGGCGCAAGCTGTCTAGGAGCAGGTGAGACATTTGGGTGCAAATTAAATCAAAAATTCAGAAAAAAAATTGGACATCACATAGAGTCTACTCAGAGTATTCAAGAATTATAAGACAGTAAGTATATAACTAAAACAAACTATTCAAGGCAAACACATGGTCTTGAACCCCCTTTCCACATGTTCATCAACATGTTAGTGTAACAGTGGATCACCAATATATTTTGATCTCCTGCATATCATTGACTACATCACAGTGCAATATATCAACTATAATGAATGTGGACCTAAAAAGACAATACTGACCATGGTTTGTAACATGAAAGTAACACAATGCATCTGCTTAGATGGATGGCAGGGAGTCATATAGTCACACAGGCAGATTGAAAGGGAATGCCTTGCAGGAAGTATATGATACAAGGTAAAGAAACAAGATGGCCATTAAGAAAGGGGAAAGTGCATGTGAAAGAACAAATGGAGGTCCACAAGAAGGAAAAAACAGAGGCTATCAGTAAAAAACATCGCATGCCTAGGCACATTTTTTTGCATTAGGTAGGATAGCATATACAAGTACAATATTTCTCAGATGTAATAGTGTCTGTACAAAACTTAGACATGAATTATGTCATTGTTTTCTGGCAGAAGAGACAATCTAGCTGTACAGTCCATTGAATAACATTCTTAAATAACAATACATTGATTTTCTCTTCTGATATTTGGGTGATGGGTCAACATTCCATGGAAGCATATGAGTCTGACAGGTTTTCACAGACATGCAAAGACATGGGAAGAGATGAACAAAGGTTGTAGTTGAGAAGAAAACCTGATTAGTAGAATAATTTTAAAAACATGAAGGGTCTGTGTGTTTTTTGGGGGAGGGGGTTAAATGTGCAAAGGGAGCAGGTACACTGCAAAGGTAAAAACAAATGGGTAGCAGATTAGAGAAAATGGTTTTAGAATCTTCAGTCCAATCAATTATGAGGCTGTGGGCTAATTGCAATCTCTTACATGTGGAATACATTTGTCAAATGTTCAGTATAAATATGTGATACTAAAAGGATGATGCAAAGACACCTAATAAAGGGGGTGATCCCTCAGTAAAGAATGGCATACACAGTATAGGGAAGTTTGAAAGTGTTCCACTTTCACAAGAGTCCATCATTAAGACAACAACCATTTCCCTTGCTCTATAAAAACTCATCAAAGCATCTGCACATTATCTTGGACAATTACAGACATTTTCCTATGGCGTGAAAATACAATAGGTTATGTGTAAGAATGGAACTATAGCTAATCTGATAACCAGTAAACACACATGGAAATGCTACTACAGTATATCTTTTGTTAAACTGAATTACCCCACCTAATAGCTATTGGCCAGTGGACATATTATAATATACTTCCAGGGATCTGTCTAGGTCTGCTAACAGTTGGCATCTGCTTTTTCTATATTTCTACAGCACATAAAGTGAGAGATAACAAAATAAATATATAGCACAATTGGATAGTATTATTTCTATGAAGCTTTTAGCTTTGAAAGTTGATATCATGACCCACGAAATGAGTTTTTTTTTATATAGCAGATCATGTCAGGCATTAATACATTTATATAATAGGGACTAAGCTGACAAAGGGGTGGTGATTCATAATGTATTCAGTGGCAAGGGAACAGGTAAGAATTTAATTGGAATGGACTTTTCTGACTGATACTTGAGTGTAAAGTTAATTTTAAAGAAAAAACTATATGTCAGAACCTTAATATTTGTGTGTGTGTGTGTGTGTGTGTGTGTGTGTGTGTGTGTGTGTGTGTGTTTGTCACTCTCTGGAGATCTTTGAAGCCAAAAAGTATTACTTAACAGAGAAGGTATTAAACAACTACAGCAACACTTGTGATGAGTTACTTCAGAATATAAATTACAATAGCACCAGTCTGCACAGTTTGTAGAGAAAAACAAGGTCCCATATCAATAATGACAGCAAGTTGGTGAGTACAGCACTATGCTTGAATACTTACATCAGTGAAATAATGCATTCTTTCACTAATAAGCCATTGGACAAAGCAGTGACATTACTCAAGAGACAGAATATAGAACTGATATTGTTAGCCTATACATCTCTGCAGATATGCTAGGATATATCTTTACACTAGGGGACTGTGTTGATCACAACAGATAATGAGCTAAAATAACAAAATATGTGTGCTGCAGTGGACATTCTACATTTTATTTATTAGCTTACACCATAAACTATGCTGGCAGTTCTTTAACCTAATGAATAACTTTATAATTACATGTCTCTTTCTGCATTTTTCCAAAAGCCGGATCATTGAGAACTTAAGTCTATGCAATGATATATTCTTTGGTTACTGTTACAGATTCATAGAGTCATAGGATTTTTTACTAGGCTAATGACCTGAGGGCCTTTCTAAGCCTAGTCAAGTTTGCCCAAAAGAATAATGATGTCTTGTATCCAAATAGGACATTGAGGGACAGGCATTTATAAGCAACCTGTGTCCATAAGGGACATGGGTGCCAGGCCTGGTATAAATTTCCTATTCCCCATTCACTGGTCTAAGCTACACATAACTTGAGTCTGTAAGTCAAACACCCTAAGCATTACACCAAACCCCAATTTTAATTTTTGTTGTCTTCATACTTTCTTGGATTCATTGACATGAAGACTACTTTATGAAAAATTCCTTTTTTATACAATATAACACAGTCATACGCTGTAGTCTTAGTAATTTTCTTTCTATTTCAATGAAATTAACACGCTTGAGAAATAGCTGCTTGATGACCACAATCTTGCCTCCAAAAACCCAGCTCTCTGACTGATGACATGGGATACAACTCATGCTCTAATTTATGTATTTGGACAAGGTGTGGCAGCCATGGGGAGAAAGTGCAGTTGCCAGCTATCACTCAAATGTGTAGCTGAGTCTGTGCAAGGTAAGTGTGACAGGGAATGGGGAAGGACTGGAAGGAGCCTGGGATTTAGCTGTGAGGTTTATTGGCTGACTAGGAGAATTAATTTTTGTCAGAGAGCAGGAGAGGAGGTTCGGTCAGGGTTAGGGAGTAAACAGGGAAATTAGGTTTCCTGATTGCTAAAGGAGTTTTAGGTATAGGAATAATCAGTGATTTTAGGTTTATGGAGCAGGAGGGTAGTTTTTGGTTTACAGTGTGAAAGAGGAATTTAGAGATTGGAAGGGGAGTCGAGGGTTAGCAAATGTAGTTTTAGTTAGGGAAGTAGATGCAGTGGGAATTTTAGATTAAAATCAGGAATCTGGATGGGTAATGCAATTTACCAGGATCAGGTTGTTGGGAAGGCTATGTCATTTAAGATGATCAGGTCAGTGGGATGTATGACATTTGTCATTTTGAGCAAGTTGCAATGATCAAATCATCTGCAAGGATCTAGCAAATGAGTACTACACATCATGCATTCTCACTAGTGTTTGAAAGTGGGGTTGAATATGGGTTGAAGTGTTCCATGATTTGTAGTTAAGGAAGACTTGTATCCATGTAATATAGATAGAAATGCTCATAGCCCTATGCTGTTTTTGACAGCTTTCCATTATGGAAACATTTTTCAACACCTGTTAAGTGATTTCTTTAGTGTTTTCATTTAAATAGCTCACAAACCACTTGACCATACTTTTATAGCATTCAAGTATCAAATACCTTACTCAAAAACAATGCTCCACATACTTAGCTCTGTATTTTGGACAATTACAGTGAGGCATGCTGCAAGTTTAACACTTCCATACAGTAGTATTACTAGACAGCAAACTGAATACTGCACTGACGTTTGCATTTACATACCTGATAATAGGAATAATAAGTGATGTATCCAGAGATGCTTTACAAAAATAACCCCCGGGATTCATGAAGCTCAGCGCAAGGACGGCATTAGCCTTGCGCCGACCGTGTGGCGTAGAGATGGTGCAGCAGCACCACATGCATATTAATGAAGGCACGCTGCCGTAACAGCCATGTGCATAGGAAATGTGTACGAGTGCAGAGGGCGTGTCCAAGCACTGCACGGAGGCATGAACATGTCAGCTGCATATGCACAACCTAAAATGCTGACTAGTACAGCCTGCCTTAATAGTAACCATTCCTGTCAATGTCTGTGGATAGTGAAATGTATGCAAAGCATACAAGACATCATTGCAAACACCACAATAAGAAGTAAACACAAAAGCACGTAGCTGAATATTGAGTCCCCGTCCCTCGAACAAATGATATTTAAAACCCTGTGCCCGTATTCCATCATAGTGTCGCTAGTTATTCCAAGTGGAAGTGAAACACACCGTGTTAGCGCGCCGCCAATTGCTAAGCCTAGCCCAATGGTTTGGGTTACCACCTGTCCTACATTGTGAGGGACAGTCCCCCTCTAGGCAGGTGTGTCCATTCCAAAACCATTATAAATGTGAAATGTCCTGCGATAGTAGGACATAATTATGTCCCATATTTTATGTAATAGTCCAATACAATATGTATGTCCTTATATAAAATACCTATATGTTACAAGAAACAGAATAAGCAAGTAAACAAAACAGAATAAGCAACTACACTGCTACAACAATAAAAGCTTATATGTAGGCATAAAACTAAAGTACTATCCTTTGTAATGACCGTGGGTATGTATTGGCCTGTAAACTCAGATGTGTGTCCCAAAAATGTTCCATCCAGGTCATATGAAAAGGTGGCAACTGTACCAATGGTCAGAACATTCACCCAATATCTGCCCATTTGCGGTCCAAGTCATCCTTGTCAGGATGGCCCATAGATAAATTGAGTATTAACCGGGTCTACCTACCATGTCATGAAAGATAAGTATTTGTGTGTACCTATGTGTGTGAAGTACAACATGTGGGTGATCAGAAATGCTAGTGTAGACCTCACAACCATATTGGTTCCAGAGATATGTAGTGTACGCAATGTGTTCTATTGACTGTGCCATGGGCCATCAACTAGAGAAGGGATGAATGGTGTCTGTTGAATATGGGGGTGGGGGGTGACGGGTAATGTAATAATTCACCAAGGGGAGACTGGGTTGGATGCACAATAGGTGAACTGGAGGTCTACGAGGGAGAAGTGGCTGAATCAGGAAGATAACCAAAGAAAAAATATACACATCCGCAATACAGTCCCACAAACATGTGAACATTAAAAAGTGCAATACACATGTACAGAAACATTACTGGCACATACCCACATAATGGTCTGGCCTGAAATGAGCCATCCAACCCCAACATACCTGGATACATAATTGAATACCCATCATCCCCTTCACAACACACCACCCCCCCTTCCTGAACGTCCACCAAAACCAGCCATACTCTGGCTGCTAGATAGGTGCGGCCATATCTTCACATAGTGACCCCTACCCATATCTAGTAGGCAGTCTCACCCTAGGCAGACTCAGGATTGCAAACAATGTATCCCTTGCATGTATAACCCTACCTTACAGCCATAAAGCAAAGAAGGTTATCGGTCCCCACAATTTTGGACATCCCTCATGGGATATGTTTCTGCTCTAAACATTAGACTTGGTGTCACAACACAATGTCCAGTCCTGTATACATCTGGACAAAAGTTGTCCACAAGACTGCTCAGCCTCCAGCTGGTCCTGCAGAACCTATGACCCGGGATTAAACACCTGACCATGATGCATGTCTCCCCATGTGCATTATCAGAAATATATACCTTACACATTTGCATAGAGGCAGTCGGATATAGGGTGCTTAAGGCACTTTAATGCAGACAGACATAAGTAGGGTTACCACCTGCCCCACTTTGAGAGGGAAAGTCCCTTTTTGGGCAGTTATGTCCAGACCAAATGTAATACAATAGCAAATGTCCTGTGATTGTAGGAAATATGTCCCATATTTCATGTAACAGTTGCATAAAACAGTTATTTATGTATGTAAAATACTTAAAGTTACAAGAAACAGATTAAGCAACTAAACTGCTAAAAGAATAAGCTTTCATTTAGGCAAATAAGTAAAGTTTTAACCTTTGTACTGACCGTGGGTATGTGTCGGCCTGTAAAATCTGATGTGTGTCCAAAAAATGCCCCACTTTGGTCATATGAAAAGGTGGCAACCCTAGACGTAAGCAGATATGCAAGCGTGTATGCGCGACGGTAAGTGGTGGTGATTCAACGGTATGGGAAATGTAAATGAGCATGTAGGTATATTTGCATGTGTATGTACAGACTGATATACACACACACACACACACACACACACACACACATATATATATATATATATATATATATATATATATATATATATGTATATATATATATACATATATATAGATATGAAGAATGAACATGGTCACAATATAGGAAATCCCCGTAATAGTTAGTGCTGTTATATATCAGGATGGCCATAGGTGAGCACACCTCTGCATCCCCAACCACAGGTAGGACGCCAAAAGTGGAATGAACGATCTCTCCATGCTAAGTCTGACTTTCAACTAGGTACAGGGAAGTCCCG
>NC_056745.1:868529339-868694339 GCF_019279795.1 Protopterus annectens | reverse complement strand
CCTGGACCATGTCAGAGTGATGTGCATACCAGGATCGTGCACCTAAGGGACAGGGGTGAGGATAATAGTAGTATGTTATGATGCATATTACAAGGGTTTCATGTGTCCAGTGGGCACGTGTGTGTAATGGACAGCTATGTATAGGGCAGATGGTGTCCTAGGAGCCAAATGGCCTTATGTGTCCGTAGGTGAGGGTCAGATGTTGGGGAAGGAGTGTAGGTATGGCCGTGGAGAATAGGTAGGAGTATAGAAATGACAGCATACAGGGTTGGTATATAACACATGTGGGGGGGATACACCCTGGATGGGGATGGGTCTTCAGCATTCAAACGTCCATGGGAACAGTGGGACGGAGGTCCCCAGCCATGGGCAACTGCCACTGCACCTACACAGCTGCAAAGGAGGCAATGCTGGGGGCTGTCCAGGAGGGGCAGCATCACCCTGTAAATGTAACACTCCACCATTGAACTGGCATATCTGGCTTCATAACCCCTTAGGGAGCCACCAACGCAACACATCCAGGACCGCACGACAGCAGATATGTACCTGTCTGGTCCCGGTCCCAAGGGGGACATGCTCCATCCTCAGTGATGGTACCACCAGAAGGTGGTGTAGAACCAACAGAGGTTGATGTCTATGGCTGGGCCCCAGATGTGCTAGTGCCCGGTTCCATGGTCAGCTGAAGTGGGACAGGAGGATCTGCCAGGACCTACCAACCCATTCAGCCTATGGTGTTGCATTTTAAACCCACATATAGCTTAGTGATAGACAACAGCATACAGGATTACCTATGACAGTATGCAGCGAGAATGACAACGTTGGAGGATGATTTTATTAAGGAGCTTGAATTGATCAAGTCAATGTTCATTAGGAGAGGATACCCATTAGTATTATGTGATGGTGTAGCCAATAAAGTTAAACTAAAAAGGACTAAGGGTGTTTATTGGGCTCTTTTAAGTGGAAAACAGGGATATAGACAAGATAATGTTAGAGGTGGTACAGTCACTATGCGCGAAATAAGCCTTGGTAATGATGGGGGTGACAAACAGTCTGATAGTGAGCGAGCATTATATTTTATAACTACTTTTTCATTCGACACTCCTTTTGTAGTTGACATTATTGTCAATAATTGGAAAATTCTAAAAATAGACCATATGGTTAGTCGAAAGTTAGGGGGAGCACCTAAGTGTGTTTATAGGAAAGGAGTTTCCTTTAAACAACTATTGGAGAAAAGTGATACCACACAAACATTTACTGGTAGGAACAAAGGCAATTATAAGTGTGGCAGATGCAGTGTATGTCACTTGATCAAGGTAACAGGGGCTTTATTTACAGTAGCTGGAATTAATGTTAGATTAGAAGCCCATTTTGATTGTTATTCAACTAATGTTGTTTATGTGGCTACTTGCACACAATGTCCTGCCTTTTATATAGGAAAGACCTGCAGGGCATTAAGGGACCGTATTATAGAACATCAATCGGATATAAGGTTAAAAAAGAAGACCAATGCCCTGTATAGACATATAGACAGTAATAGAGGGCATCAATTTATGTTTAGTATTTTACAACAAATTACAGTGGATAGATTAGGCAGGAGATTTGATGTGCATTTGGATATAGCTGAGATGAGATGGCAGCTGTTGTTCAACGCACAAGAATTTCCTGGTATCAATGATTGTATTTCCATAATGCCTATTTTAAAGCTAAGAAACATATTGGGGTAATATAGCACCTGTTTTTTATCCATTTGTTATGTGCTAATGAATGGAAGTGTATAAACAATACATCTAATTTTTGGGATGTCAATATACATTTTTGTTTTTAATGGTGAACAGTGCTCAGTTACGATCTTCTGCTGCTGTATGCTGGCCTTTTAATGAATTTAATTGTGTCAATTTAATTGTGTCAATTATTGTAATACTTAATTCTCTAATGATCGGTGATGATGTCATTTTTAATGAGTATATAAGGTGTCCTTTTATCATTCTTAATTTGTGTTCTGATGAAGTCGGATTAAAGACGAAACCTAGGTCAAATCTCGTGGTGTTTATTGTTGTTCTGGTTGCTACCTTGAGCTCAAGTGCTGGTTATTTTTATCTTTGTTTGTTCTGTGCATTGTTAGTATGGAGTATGCATAGATATCACCAACAACCCAACATAACAGATAATATACATTTGCAGAGGGAGCACAACACATGCATATATATGGCATGCCAACTGTACAATGTGTAGTAGACGTCTGACCACAGCTATGAACAGTTGCCCATCATTGGCTTGTCACTGGGAATCCCACACAGTGTCAGTCATACCACTGTCTCATGTGACACATGTCCAGTCAGGGATGCGATGGCAGTAACACATCCCTATCATCATGTACTGTCAGCAATCCTCACACCATGCTTCTTCTGTGCACAGAAGTGTGTTCAGTGTGTAACACAGGAAACAATTGGTTGCACACACTGACCAGTTCACAGATGACCCTACAGATGGGGGTCCCTCATGAACAGAGTACTGTCATGTCTGTATTATAACATGCAGAATAGCCATTACCACACTCATGTTAAACAGGCAGTAGTCTCAATCCAGCATAGCTACACTTACATGCTGTAGTTGTGTGGCACATCACCCTCCTGTCTTTAGGCTATTTCCCACTGTGGAAAATGATTGAGGTACATCCAGATATCATCTGCGATGCTGTGCAGAACACCACATCCAGGTACCACTCACAGTGACTGTCATGGCCAGCTAATAACAGGTTTCCCTAGATAGTGTACTGTGTTTATCATGTGGATGGCTATGGGAACACCATCACAACTGTACCACATGCAATCAGCTAGAGGAGGACTGCAATAGGTGCAGAGGCCATCACCTGACCATTTCCATCTCTTACAATACACATGCTGCTTCTGTGTAGGTGTACAACTTCATATCCACCAGAGTGTGTGTGTGCGGGACAGGCAATCTACACCAGGGAAGGGCTTGGAGACTTAACCATAAACATCATCTGCCACATTCCTAATAGTACAGGGGCAAACCCCTGACTACTCATTATTATTACATGTGCATGATGTTACTACATGTGCCACAAAAGCAACATGTTGCTGTGCTGTAAGAACATGTGTGTAGTTGAGTGAGTGCCATCTGCAACAGATATAGTAGACATACATTAGGTGTGGCACACATGTTAGCCCATGTGAACGGATGCCATTGTCACCACAACCACACTCTAATGGACACACATTGACACCTTTGCCAGGGCGACAAATACACAATGTAACTACTTAGTTTGCCACACCGTAGTAATGCACAGGACCACATGCACCACAGGGGATATTTGGAGGTTCTATGGGCTAGGGCATGTGAACGTGCTTGACAACAGTTGGTATGCCAGTGAGGTTTATACTGGGAGTGACTGTGGTTGGGAGCATCACAATCCACACGCAGACACAGGGTGCCAGTACTGGCATGCAGGTATGCATTGCTCCATGGGTGTGTAGTGTTTGGCTGTACAAGATGGCTGCACAAGGCTGGGTGAGGGGTAATCCTTGCCATTGCATCACCCGACAATGGTGTGCTGTGCAGGGGTGTCGTGTCTGCAATGTCCCACACAGATGGGTACTGCATTATCTGGCCTGACATCCTGGTTACCAATGTATAGGGCCATAGCTTTGCAATGCATGCCATGTCTGTGTTTGATAGTCCTTCACATGGACATTGCCTGAGATGTGCATGTCCCACAATACTGTACAGTGACATGTACAGGTGTACCTGGTTTGGCAGGCACATGTAGTGTACACAGCCTGTTATACCCCGATATGCCAATACTGGCCTGGTGAGGCAAAACCTGCTTATAGTGAGCAGGTCAGCCCTGCATCTGCATGGATAGTATGATACAGGTATTCTGTGGTGTCAGTGGCATGGGTCCATACAGGACACATGTGTACAGCATTGTCTGGCCTTAGTGGATCACATTTGATGGCACCACATATGTTGCAGCCATTCAGTGTGGAACATAGTGAAGGCACAATGTCCGTATATATGTGCGTATTGTACCGCTGTACAGGGTGCCATGTCCTCTGCAGTCCACTGCAGTCATACCATGCCTACTATTTGTCCTCAATGTGCATGCTACTAGCAACATAGTGGGATATCCTAGGCAAGATTGTATGTGCATGGCACATGGGTGCGGGACATATACTGGGTACTAGTATGGCTGCATACTTAGTTCACCAGCCCTTTTGCCAGATGTATGGGTATGGTTTGCCAACACAGTGCAGTGGCTGACTGACAGCTGTACTCCTTGTGAGGTGGCCAATGTGTCATAAGATGGATACTATATAGGAAAACTACAAAACCCGCTCCCAAACATGTCCAATGGTAAGAGAATCATGGCCACCTCTACACAGGCTCTGACAGACACACACTTGCCATGTTCTGTATACAAACCCCTACCATATCACACTGTAGCAACACGCATTTAGGGCATGCACTGCAGCGAATACTACAAAGCATTGTATTTGTCTCACGAAGGCAGATACACACACATACACACACACACACACACACACACACACACACACACACACACACACACACACACACACACACACACACACACACACACACACACACACACACACACACACACACACACACACACACACACACACACACACAGAGTTGGCATGTCTGGGACTAGAACACCGACCTAACTACTGTATTACACTACAGCATTACGCAGTTAGAGAACGTGCTACTGAGATTACTGGGACACAGCACTCCCAGAGGTGTATTTGTAGATGGGTGACATCATCGGCCTTGCTAACGGTAGGTATAAGAAATGTATGGAGTGTGAGCAGCCTAAAAGCATTACTCAGTCCACAGGCAAATGGACACACACACACACACACACACACACACACACACACACACACACACACACACACACACACACACACACACTCACACACACACGGCAAGTGTGGGACTAGAACACCAATCTAACTACTTTATTACACTACAGCATTACGCAGTTACAGAATGCACTACTGAGATTACTGGGACACAGCACTCCCAGAGGTGTATTTGTAGATGGGTGACATCATTGGCCTTGCTAACGGTAGGTATAAGAAATGTATGGAGTGTGAGCAGTCTAAAGGCATTACTCAGTCCTCAGGCAAACGGACACACACACACACACACACACACACACACACACACACACACACACACACACACACACACACACACACATGGCAAGTGTGGGAATAGAACACCAATCTAACTACTTTATTACACTACAGCATTACACAGTTACAGAACATGCTACCAAGATTACTGGGACACAGCACTCCCAGAGGTGCATTTGTAGATGGTTGACACCATCGGCCTTGCTAACGGTGAGTATAAGAAATGTATGGAGTGAGGGCAGTCTAAAAACAATTTAGAGTCCACTGGCAAATGGGGACAGACATACACACACACACACACACACACACACACACACACACACACACACACACACACACACGCCAGTGGCGGGTATGGAACACCTGCCTATTTACAGATTACTATTACAATACTATATACTTACGAATCGTGCCACACAGACTACACATGTCAAGGTTGTCATTATGACCATCTGGGAATGTGGACATCAGCAGGGATGCTGGCAGCTAAGATGTACATACCTGTGAACCTGTGTGTTTAAAGTAGGAATCCATCCTGACCTGGAGTATGCCCATCTGTGGAATGGACGACTACTACCACTATACAGGGTTACAATGGCCACGCCCATATACAAAGGCACATAACCGACACAAGGTGTCACCAGGCATGCTCACACACTTAGTAGTACAGGGCTGTTTGGAATGCACTATGTGTCCATCTACACAAGGATATACTGGGTAAGCTCATACACTTAGTAGAACAGGGAGTATGCTCACACACTTAGTAGCACAGGGCTGGTCGGAATGCACTACTATGTGACCATCTACACAAGGATATACTAGGCATGCTCATACTCCTAGTAGCACAGGGCTGACTGGGATGCACTCTGATGCTAAACATGGAAGGCCACAGTGGCCATGCTATTACAGGTAGACGTAAAGAACACATTGTAATGGGCTTTGGTGTTAGTAGTTGTCAGTGTTAGCAGGAACACTGCTCTACATATATTTGACACCAGTCTTTTACACAACATCAGCTGTCATTCTGGGCTGACAGTAGGCAGGCCTTTGTCACATGTCACATGCATCCATGATTCAAGGGAATGTGGATATTACCCAAATCGCATCCGCCCACACAGTGCTATTCCAAGGCAAATGTCCTAAACACAGGTTAACTCCCATACACCTACAGGACAACTGCATTTTTTTTTATGCTAACCAGTGCTAGTTGTGTAGCATCCATATTCACAGTTGGTCACTGTAGATCCAACAATGGGGAGTACTGACATCTGTGCAGTGAAGAACACCTGGCTGATGGCTCTGTAGTGCACAATAGCACTACCACCATATACCTCAGAACCTAGCACTACCACCATATACCTCAGAACCAGACATGTGGGCCATAACACTGATACGGACCACTCCAGGTGGAGTACCCACATACATAAAGGCCATTCACATGTACTGACCGGTCCCCCCCGAAAGGCATCACAGATGAGCCATGTGCAGGACACAGTGCTACATGCTGCATTCTAGGGTGTAAACCTCACACAAAACCATGACCTCGGACCACCAACATGCAACCATACATGTTGTATCACATAGAAGAGTACACCACCATGTGACCCTTGACCTGTGTACTTACTAAGCTCTACCTCGACTGTAGAGAGTACACACGTACTGACACAGTTGCATCATGTGTTATGCAATGCAATGATACCACTGTCTGTGACCAGGTCAGCTGTACACATACCAGGGACCCTCGGTACTTTCCACCATTAGCAGATGACTGTTGCTGTACACCAGTACACACCTTCATGTATGGATATGACATACATGTACCTGCCCTGGGTATGTACATGCCACACACACAACATACCTGTAAATAGCATAGCTGTTGTTGTCCTTTGTGCAAACAGGTGGCTACAGCCATTACACACATGCACATGGAATGTAGGTCCATGGCTGCTGAATGCTAACAATACATAAGGTGTGATATCAATGTTGACAGAAGTAACATCCCCTCTGTACTGGTAACCCATCATATCATACAACAGTCCATCTGTCATGTATGTCATTACACATATCCACCAATGGCAATGCCTACAAATATGCCCAAATGTCAGGATTGTAGGACCTACACACCTGTACACATAGTGTTGTGCGTTCAGATAACATGCGTGTGCAGTTGCTGATGTATGCAGGTGATATGTATCCTAGTACATCATGCAGTTGCAATGCAGCCTCAACATTGCCAACTGTATATGGTGATATGCTGAATGTACAGAAAGATGTACCACAGGTATGGACAGATGTGTGGAAATGATTAAGTGGTGGGGCATCTTTGCAGATGGATGTTTACTGTGGACAGCTCACAGGTGTGTCACAAGCGGTCCTACAATACCCTGTGTAACCGGTAAGCAACGGTTTCATTAATTGAAGGACATAACACACAACTTAGACAGCGGTCAGGGTGACAGCGAAGGTAAATCACTTGACACCTGTTAATAGTTATGACGTCCCCAGTGCATATATCAGCACTGTTGCCAGAGGAAGCATCAGTACAGTTTGTAACATGTGCAATACTGCTGTACGTCTGATATACATAACATGAGCTAGGCAGGTCTGAGATTCACAGTACTGGCATTTGTGGTTGCATGTGTGTCCATATATGTCACGTATTGTGGGGAATACATCTCAATTGTTACTCACTCTCCTGTACACTAGTGTACACATCTGTACAGACTGCAATGTAGAACGCAGGACATAGGCAGGGGTGTGTATCTCACACATGCGAGGTATCTGTATGTACATGACGTAGGTGTATTAATTACTGAATGCCACAGTGTGTGTATGTAGGGCTGACTGGTTCCTGGGTTGAGGATGTATGTTACCATACTGAACTGATAAGACCCCTCCCACCATCCAGGCAATGCATTCTACTATCAGTGTTGGTGTCTCCGATCTTAGGCCACACTGACTACCTGTACATGTGTATTCTCTGTGATGCATCATGTAGGTGCACAGTACTGTAATGATGATTTGCACATAGGCAGGGGTCCTCATCCCACCAGTAGCTACTGTGTGCAAGTGTGTGTTACTGTGTCAGTGAATCCTTGAGTGAGCGGTGTGTTACTGTGTCACTGAATACATGTGTGTCAATACCTGAGTTTGTGGGTGCAGTTGTGTGTTGACATCCTGTCATGGGAACGTGTATTACTGATTCCCAATGAGGCATCACACTTCCCACTGGCCTCTACCCTTGTAATCAGCTAGACTACTCTCTTACCTCACCACACCATGTAACTGTACCTGTGATATCACCCTTTATGGATGTCATATCTGTGGCCACAGTAGCTTAATACACAGATATCATGCTCTTGGAATGGTAGACATGTTTGTATCGTGTGACATTCTCACTGGTATGTGGAAGCTACACAGTGCATGCTGGTATATTCATACATACCTGTGAGTAATCTACATTGACATATGGGACACTAACTGCAAACACTGACATCCACAGGCACGTGCAATTAGACCTGAAGAAGGACAGCAGAACATCATGACCAACATGCAGTTACTGTTGTTACACAAGACACATACTGTTAACAGTATTGTACACCTGTACTACATGATATATCTGGTGCTTGTCAACAGTCCTCAACAATTGTAAACTACACGTATCTTCCTAGTCTGTGCACCCTGTGCATCAGACCATATGAGCACATCCCTGCACCAATGTTGTGGATGTCAGGGATGCAGCACAGACATCATCATATGCACAGGGTGTTAATGTTTGCTGGAGGCCTAGGCTGCACTGTTGTTACACAAGACACATACTGTTAACAGTATTGTACACCTGCACTACATGGTATATCTGCTGCCTGTCAACAGTCCTCAACAATTGTAAACTACACGTATCTTCCTAGTCTGTTCACCCTGTGCATCAGACCATATGAGCATGTCCCTGCACCAATGGTGTGGATGTCAGGGATGTGGCACATGCATCATCATATGCACAAAATGTTAATGTTTGCCAGAGGCCTAGGCTGCACCATTGGATGACATCATGTGTGTGGGTTTGGGCCTTTGATCTAATTGGACATGTGTGGATCTTATTCATGTATGTGATGCGGTGCCCTACATATGTTTCCAGTGTGTGTGTGTATGTATGCACACAGTTCTCCCATGTGTCTGGCCTACATAGGGTTATTATTGACAGCTGCAGACTGTACAGGTGAGGTTTTACAGTTCACGGTGTCCGGCCATGGACATGTGACCTCTGTCTGCCAGGGGTTGCATGGGCACTACCAGGCAGAGGTGCAGATTGGGTACTGTCTGATGTCACTTGTCCACTGGAACCGTGTCCATGTTGGGACCATCCCTGGCCACATGCACATGGCCTGCTGTGTCGTGGTGTGCTCAGCACAGCACCAGAAGCACTGCTGCTGCTACCGCCACTATGGGAGCGGACATGTGAGGTAGCTCGTACACGTAGACCTGACACAGGTGATGTAGCAGGTCTATGTCCACGTGTCTGACGCCTCACTCCTAACAGATGTTCCAACACAGACAGCTCACGCTCGCGGATTGTCATGACATGGTCAAGGACTCCAACCATGTCATCTAACCATTTATCCAAAGCTTCAGCAATCTGCTGTTGAGCATTTACCATTGCCTGGATGTTGTTGTTTAAAGAACAGACAGCAGCCCACTGTAGCCTCTGATCTTCTCTGTTGCATTGTTCAGCATGTGCCTGTGCCTCCATTACAGCCTGAAACATGCGTCTGGTGACACCAGCTGCTGTGCTCTGTCATGCAGGAGCATGTTGGCCAGAGTTCCTCCTATGAGCAGCACTGGCCACGTGCCTGTGTGGGGCACCACCAGTCATTTGGCTAACAAAATGGTGTGCAGTCACACCTTCCATAGCCCCCACACTTTCCTGTTCCAAGCTACCATGTGCCAACTGTCCTTCCTCTATGGCCACTGGTGATGGAGTATGTGCAGGTATGGGATCTGTTTGCGGGGATGAGGAGGATATAGATGGAATGACAACCAATGGCACAGTTTCAGCCCCTGACAACTCTGCCTGTGTCTCAATCATACATTCATCATCACTGCTAGAGACTGTGGGGACACTAACATAAGATGTACCGCCCGAGGGCAATGCCCCTACATCACCTGTGAGGGCAGACAAGAACTGTACATTACAATCTATACAATAGACACACACACAGACACACATGCATGTGATATGACAGAAGGCATGCAACATGCATGTGATACAGCAGATGGCATGCAGCGCAGGCAATAATAGTGGTAGTTATCATACACCCCTGGCTTGCACACAACAGCATGATGGCATGCAAATTACACAATCATAGTAGTAGTTAGCATACATCCCTGTGTTACACCATGTGGACCAGCACAGGTTAACAGTACACCTGCCTGATGTGTGGCATATGACCTTGACAATCACATGTAGTATGACATGTGATCTGGTGACATGTGCAATGACATGCATACATGTTTAACACAATGGTGTCCTGTCAAATATACAGTGGGGCAATGGTGTACCAATGCAGTGTTGTCTGTCCATCCTACAGATATTCTGCACCTTTAGCTGATGTGCATGGCCATTGCAGGGAATCATGAGGCGTCTCTAGTGCTATACAGTGTGAGTTACAGACAGGGTTCATAGCCATGACTGTGTTCAGATACAATACATATATACTGTGGAATGTGACCCATGTCACTGAGGTGTATACACACTAAACCATGATGTGGAAGTTGACACAGGTCACTGATGGGTATATGGATGACACCCCTGCACATCTGTAACCATATTGCTGCTGCCTGGCAACTATGGCCAGATATGGCGAACACGTCGGTACACCATGTCCCACATGACATCTGTGCTAGTATGACATTGATGTCCAATACCAGCAAGGGGAATGTACTGTATCTGTGGGCTGATGTTGATACTGTGCAGGTGACTGCTGTCATGTTGCGACACCCTCAAGATGTTCAATATATCTTATGTGGTGGATTGATGTTACGCCTACACAAGAAGTGCACAAGCCTGTAGGATGTCTAGTATTCCACATCTACAGTATGACCATTATATAAAGGCCATGGTTGAACCATGTGTAGCCATTGTACAACAGGGGTACGCACAAGCACAACACGTCTACTGTGTGTGTTGCTCCATGTCTCTGGCCATCCTCCATGGCCATTTGTGTACATGTGTTGTCCAAATTATTGTGATGGGCATCTATTTCACATGTCTGTGTTGTCCCATATGACATATATGCTCCACTGATAACAGGGTTATGCAGATAAAGGGTGGTATGTGGGATATGTTTTCAGGTTAGGTAGGCAGATGTCATGGACATGTCAAGATAGCACATCACATTGTATGACATTCATAGCAGGGCTATGATCCACACCAGTAAATCCTGTGTGCTGGCCATACTCCAGCACACTATGTAGTACTGTTTGTATTCACCACATGTGTAGATCTGATCTGTAGTATGTCCCTAAAGTGAACAGCACCTCCACCATTGTATGCAGAGCTGTCCACACATCTGGCAATGACAGTTTGTGAGGATTCATGTCATTGAGATGATTCACATAGTTTGCAAGTGTTGCACATAGGTAGTCATTGTGATGCATTGCAGGTCCGACCTGTATATTGTGACAGGGCCATACATTATGTGTACATGTTGTAAATGGCCACATGGCAGATATATTTCTGCATTACAGTTCCTGATAAATAATAACATTCTCACCTGCAACGGGCTGCTGTCACAGCAGAACACCAGAGGTACCTAAATAGGAGTAACACAGCAGTATGAGCATAATCCACCCCTGTATAATGGGTACAGGGTGCAATGTGCATAACACATACACCAGTACATTAGACTATACTATGGTGTATGCACATGTGTGCATACACAGAGTAGCATACTATAGTATGCGGCATGTGTGTATACATGCCTTGCATATGATGTTACATTACATATTGTACAGTGATACATGCAACTATATGGAATATAGTTATTATAGGTGCAGTACTGACTTACCAGGCAACTCCAGGCTCAGTGGTTGAGAGACACCCACCTCCACAATATCAGCTAAGGCTTGTGGATGTGGTTCTGCAGGTGTCCCCAGGTTGGCCAGTAGCTCCTCGGTCCATGTGAGTGGGGGCTGGGTTGGTGGTCCGCCACCTGTTGCACCTTGTTCCCTGGTGTTTGCATTCACATGCTGTTTTGCCCATCTAATGAGGTCTGTACAGTGTCTGCGCACCTGTTGGTATGTGCAGTTGTGGCCACCCACATCATTAACCCTCCCGTGAAGTTCCATCTACAGGGCATCCCACTGCTGTGCATCCTGTGGCACATGGCTGAACAGTATATCGTGATTGTCGAGTAGGTATGGGATGAGGGCCTCATCCTCCAAGTGGGTAAAAGGGAGTAACCTTGCACGTGGCATACCTGGAAGACATAATGATGAAGATAGGTCACAGTAACTCACAGAGACATACAGAGCTACAGCTGAACATACATGTCTATCACATTAATTACATTTAAATAGTTGTATATGCAAATATACATGACACTGACGTTTTTGTGTCACACACATGTGACACTCAATGTTGAGTGGATATTATCACCATATATGTGTGTGTGTGTGTCACCTGATTACATTGCTCATACTCCATGTGGTTGCTGTCTTGATGTGGGCATGTCTTTTTGCCTGTACTGGTGTTCAGACCTATCAGCACATGGCTGGATGTGTCCACATTAATGCAGTCGACCATGATGCTGTGTATATGTCACATATAAGGACTTACACTGCCTTAACAGACATGACCTGTGACCCTGCAGACTTGCTCACATAAGGTTTTACATGTATGTGTTCTGCCATATACATCTACACAGCACTGTGCAGTGATTCAACATCCTGCCATGTATCACCTGTGTTGCACATGTGATACACATGGGACACTGGCTAGCCAGATGGTATTTGCAGGGATGGATATCAACTATAGTATGTACAGTCAAAGTCAACTAGTGGGCTATATGCCATGGGCCATGTATGAATCTAGGATGAAAGATTACCTGGCAGTAGCTGATAGGTGGGTCTGTGGGGCCAGATGGAGCAGTGCCACATTACTGATCCATAGGGTTAATGATACATATACCATGCGTTACCATGCAGTCATCACACCATGTCTGAGAGGGGAGCAATGTGCTTTGATGGACAGGAATGCATAGTATGGCAGGATTATGTCAAGTGTATGGGACAAGGATCTGTCCAGCATGTGGAAGGTGGATGTCCATGAAGTATGTGTTTGAGATCAGGATGAGTACGTGTAGCATGTCCAACATCACTGGGTTGGACATGGATTTATTCAGGGTATGCATCATGCTACATAGTGGAGATGGGGAATGGGAAGGCTGGTGTAGGCCATCTACACATGGCCAATACCCCTTAAAGGAAATATGTGATCTGATATGGGTCACTTGAGTGTTGTGTATGGCTGGACAATCATCTCTAAATTCATGAATAGCACCCTATCATTATTAGTGTTGCAACATATGACTACCTGACAGGTGTGGTGATGTAGCTATCACAGGAAAGACAACTGCCCAGCTGCATCCCTCACACACGTGTCCATTATGTTGACCGCTACCTAGGTGGTAGTTCATGGGTACAGGGTTATTAACATAGGGGTGACAATGCAATATGTAGCTGTCAGATTGTGGCCATATGTCACACACACCTTGCCCACAAAGCCCCTTCTGTATGTTATCCACAACACTCCTGAGTCAGCTATTGCTCCTAGGTCATAGTCATTCGCATACTTCAATAGGCAGATGCCTTCTGTTTGTCTGTGAGGTATGGACTACAATGAGGGGGAATAAAATTCATTAACCCTGACATACTGTACCTGCCATTGGTGTGATGATCATGTATTATTCAGACACCTTCTGTAGTGTTGGTTCTGCCAGCAGTCCTGTTGCAAAATACTTCTGTGACATAGGAATGTACATCTAGTGTACCGAGTGTAGGTGGTACACAGTATGAGTGATGATGTCCTATGTCCTGGCAAGGTTATGATATGCAGTGTGACATCAACCATACTGTCTTCTATATCTGTACTGCTGACATCAATTAATTGATCAAGGTTCATGGCCTTCCAGACCAGACTCAGCAGGGTAGTAGTAAAGTACTTCCCATTATCAGTGGTTTCTCCCCCTTTGTGGTTTGTGATACCTGTTGGTGTGCACCATTCAGTGTGTACACAACCTGACATGGAGCTATGTTTTACATGATGTGTATGTGGAGAGCGTCTTGTTTTGCCATATGTGTATGATACAACCTGTGATGTGGACAGGTCCCATGCAGCCTGAGTGTAGCTTGTAGCTGCATAGTTGTGGGTACAGGGGCCCTGTGGTGTACATGGATATATGCTTGTGCACCTGTTGGGGGGAGTGGTCTGAGTTTTTATGTTATTCAAGACCCTGTCTGGATTGCTTATTCATGCTAAGCACTTGTTCAGGTCTTGTAAGCACTATGTAAGCTAATAATTACTATAGCACTCAATCTTCCTCATTACCTAGAGGTAAGGGTGAACAGGTTTTGTACATACTTTTCTCACTTGCTTAGAGTAATTTAGATTTTGTACTCACTTTCCTCACTTATCTAGGTGAATGTAGTTATATATTCAGGCATGTCCAAGAGTCAACTGCCAGTGTTCTCACCTGTCTATCTGATGAATCCGGACATCTTGAGGCAATGTACACATTGCCTCATGTACACAGACAAGCCTTTCCACCTACCACCCAAGACTACAACCTATGAGAGATGCACTGATCTAGCAAAACTGGAGGTAAAGGTCTCTCCAACCAAGCCTGACCCTGACTGTCATGTGGACAAGGTAAGCATTCGCACAACACCACACTCATCACATAAGTCTCACTGAATCTACCCCACCATTAACTGGGAAAACTACTCGTGTACCAACACATTAGCTCATAAGCACCAATGCCCTGACTCAGCATATCCACACACCTACCAGGGGCAACAATATCCTAGACCTAGGCATTACCAACATGAGTGACTGGTGCTCCACACATGAAGCCAACTCCTCGTTGGTCCGATCAAACCATGAGCTGAACACCATTGATATCCACTTCCTGCCCCCACCCCCCATTAAGGGAACCTCAGTATAATATGTCTACAATGCCAACTGCATGCTTCTTAAGACAGATGTGGTGGACGTCATGACACCCATGCAGATGGACAGTACTGTTACAACTGCTGAATCCTACACAAATGCCCTCTATAAGCACTTACACGAGTGCATGGCTTGTGCTATCCCAAACAGAACCAGGATGCTATACTCCTAATTAACAAAACCAATCTGGTGATCCCCTGCCATAAACAAAATGTACTACAGGAGGAAGACACTGTTGCAAATGAGAGTACAATCCCATGCATGGAGGAGCTCCCTGGCCAGCCTCAGTAAGAAGGTGAGATCCCTTATAAGATCCTCCAAAGCTAGCTACGAAAACTAAAACGCAACTAATACCAACAACAACCACAAAGCATTCTATAGCTATGTCACATATCTCGATGTTAACAACCAGATCTGCTCTGAGTTACAGCACAAAGGCACGGACATTACATAAACAACTGATATTGGCAACATCCTGGCAGATCCCTGTCAAAGCTGCACACTCTAAAGGCAATATCACAGCATCCATGGGACCGGACAACATCCCAGGCTGCGTTTTACATGAACTTCAGAACGTACTGTCTCCCCACCTACACACCATGTTCAATAATAGCCTCACATCGGGCATAGTGCCCCCTGAATGGTGCACAGCAACAGTTATCCCACTCCACAAAGGGGGAGCCACAATGGACCACGGGACCTATTTCCCTATAGGCCTGACTAGCCTGGTCTGCAAGGCTATGGTGCACATCATGGGTCACAGTCACAGAGACATTGGGTACCTACAAACCTTTGACCCACTCCCTGTTTGGCATTGTTAAGGGCGGACCATGCCTCCTAAACCTAGTAGATGACTTAGAGACAGTTACCAAGGCATTAGATGAAAGTAAGGAGGTCCATACAACCTACCTAGATCTCTCATAGGCTTTCAACACCATTCCTCCTTCTGGTATTATCAGCATACCCATCTGCCTGAACATTAACCCCTACATCATGTGAGGTGCAAAGTGGCTCACGGACAGAACCCACACAGTGGGAGTTGCATACCCTAGGTCCGACTGTATACCAGTTACAAGTGGCGTCCCCCAGGGCTCAGTCCTAGGACCCCTTATGTTCAGTATATACTTCTCTGATGTACAGATAAGCACAGGAGGGCTTTGGTTGAAAAAGTTTGCAGACGACTGCAAACTAGGGGACATAATTGTTTCCCCAGCTGTTACAGACACCCTCTGGAAGGGTCGCACTGAGATGGATACCTGGTGTTAATATCATGGCGTTAAGCTGAATGCCTAAAAGTGCATAGTCATCCCCTTTGGATATAACAAATTACCCATGGACTATCACATAGGTGCTAGTCATCTACATACAGAAAAAGTAATAAGGGATCCGGGAACCCCAGTAGATAGCAATCTCTCCTTCAATACCCATAATGACAAGGTGGTTAGAATATCCTTCTCCATGACCCCCCTAATCTCTAATGGGTTTGCATCAAGATCAAAGGAGGCCATTGTGACTCTACTCATGACTCCCATTTGGGATATACCTTACAAGACAACTACAACAGCTTGGAAGACCAAACCAGTACCACACCAAGAGGATTACTGACCTCAGACAGATGACCTATGCAGCCCAACTTAAGAAACTCCAGCTGTACTCAGTTGCATACCACATACTCACAGGTGATCTCTGCTTGACATACAAGGCCCATGTCCAACCCTGTATTGCTGGATATGCTCCACCTAAACTGAGGCCCCTGAGTTCCACATGCTCTAGGGATATCCACCTAACCACAATGATGAGTAGGACATGCTGGATGGATAGATTCCTGACCCGGACACTCCCCATGCTTTGGAACATGATTCCAATGTACATCAGGCAGGGCCCCTCACTAGCACTCTTCAAGGGAAACCATGATGTGTGGATGGGCGACAGACATGTACCCCGGGGATCACTGCAGTGGCTCTGCTGGATAGAGGCACAGGGAACCAACCTATGGGGGTGGTGAAAGCCAACACACTCTAGCTAGGCTTACAAATACCATTGGTAAGACAGCCTAGTACCTACCTTTGTACTATGTGCATGGATAGTTAAATAGATCTTCCATTTTACTTTGCTATCATGCTGATAAACTGTCGGGTGACTAAAAGACATATGTATCTTGTTATTGTGCATTGTAAATGTCAATAGACATAACTAATGTTTGCCTAACATTACAGTAATGCTATGTAGCTTGTAATACATATCTGCCTACAATACTGTACATTACAGTTATTGGCACAATATCCCACAATGCAAATCATAATTGCACAGTGGCCCAACCTTCCACATGTTATTCTCTGTAATACACTCATACATATGGCTACAGTTACAATATATCAACATATGCTATCCCCTGTTATACTGCGGTGGTGGCGCTGCGGTAGCGTTGTTGCCTCACAGTAAGATGTTGTCCTGTTCGATTCTCAGCTAGAGCGTCTTCTGTGTGGAGACATGCATGAATGGGCGTACCTTCGTTGAAGGTTGTACATCAGGGCTGGCAACTTGGCACATAAAAATCTACTGCCAATCATTAGCGGACCAGAGTTCCGCTGTGGCAACCCCTAACCGGGAAAAGCCGAAAGACACAACAACAACATACTATCACCTGTTATAGCACATACTTGTTGGACCAGCCCTGCCACTGACATCGGCTGGTGTAGAGTATTTCTGTTCAAAGCCCTTATATAGCATCCCTTGTGGTGTATGCAGTGTTTGCCTTGTGACCTACAGCAGTACACACAAATACTACAAGCGTTACTATGCTCAGCAATACATCACTACAAGATAACTGTTTCCACTATATGGATTGCGTGCACTTTAAATACTAAAGAAAGGTACTACATACACAGACATAATGACTGTTCTACATACCTTATTAGTAACCCGAGGTGTCGTTAACAGTTGATTCAATCCTTTTCAGTTTGTGTTTCATTGTTATTTGTAATGTTCCGCTGGTATATACAGATGGTTTGAATGTGTGATAATACATCCTTTTCTAGTTACATATTGGTGACATGTGGTATCCTGTCCACCAATTGTTATTCCAAAGTAGTTAATTAGATGCACATCAGCTGTGCAGCTACTCCATTAGCCGATACCATGGCAACAGTGGTGTATAACTGAGTACTCCTTTTGGGCATTGTCCGTTTGCCTTACTTTCAAGGAAGATGGCCTGGATGTGTTGTTTGCGATATATTTCAACAGCTATATGGAGACACACAGAGATATATTAGCTTCATGACTCCCGTGGACTGTGTGCAATGGCTAGATGATTTAGTTCTACATGTGAGTACAGCTGTTATATTTCGGAACATTGCTACTTATGCAGGGTTTGTTTGTACCTGATACTTCTGCAGATGTTTAAGTCTGGCAAGGATGTTTGGCCAGCTCAAGGCCATATGACTATGCATGAACTGTTATGTGGTGTACAGTGTGCTCACCAGACATCCTTGATTTGGTGTACAAGTATAGCATACTGTACTGTTACTCACTAATTGCTAACACATCCTGGTGTATGCACAACCCTCTGAAATGGGATTAGTGCAAACAAACCCTGTTACATCAGCAGCTGTTCCATTGTATAACAGCAGCTATTTCACATAGGGCCATGTTAGCGTGTCTCTGACAAGGTATGTTAAGGCTTTTGCAGATGTCGTACAGTAAGTGAATGATTTGTGATGTTATTACAGTTACAGTTTTTATTGTAATATGTTTGGGTAGGGAGATGATGTTGGTGGGTGTGCATAGCAGATGCAGGTATGTAGGAACTTTTTTTATGCATAATCGCTATGTGTGTGAGGGTTCCTTCCCTATTTGAACACCTATCCTTTTGTGGACTAATACAATGGTAATTTCAGGCTGATTCATTAAGGCACTGTTATGTGGTTCCTGTATAGCATGCAGGTGATGTGAGTCCTTGAATCCCTTTGGTAATACATCTGAATGTAATAATGTGTTGCTACATGAAAGCTGTGTATTTCTGTCATAGGTATTTGCAATCATCGTAGTTGTGTTGGTGACTGACCCTCTTTGGCTAGGGTTGCCACCTTTTCATATGGCCATAGTGGGACCTTTTCGGGACACACATCTGATTTTACAGGCTGACACAAACCAACGGTCAGTACAAGGGATAAAACTTTCCTTTCTTGCCTAAATTTAAGCTTATTCTTGTAGCAGTTTAGTTGCTTATCCTGCTTCCTGTAACATGTAGGTATTTTAGATACAGAAATAACTATTGTATGCAACTATTACAGTACATATGGGACATAATTATGTCCTACAATCCCAGGACATTTGCCACTTTTAATATATTTGGTCAGGATGCAACCGCCCAAAGAGGGAGTGGGACAGGTGGTAACACTATCATTGGCTCATGTCCATAGCACATATTTGTAATAGTGTATAGGCATATACTCTCCATATCCTTTGTTCATAAAGGTTGGTAGTGGCGGAATGTGTGATTGCTATGGTCCATGTTATACACATATATGAACACTTCAACCTCTGTATATGGGAGATCTATGGAATCCCATAACCAGTGAGTTCTGACACACACAGTATCGGGACCAGACTCCCATACCCCACATTACCGACATTGACAGTAACTCACTAAAGTAGCACGAACATGGAGCACGCACACGCACACACAGACACACTGCTACCCAACACATCCAAACAAACCATCCTACACTACGTATGAGCAGGTGGCCAAGTCCCCCTACACCCCCCATGTAGGTGTCTGTGCCCCCCCACACCACACCCTACTTTAATATTCTACCTCCTAGGTCATGCAAACAGACACACAAAGCTAACCCACACCTACACATTACAGTCCCCCAAGAACACACACTGCACATAGAACACACACTTAGACACACTACAGCCCTAAGAAACACACTTACACACAACACAGTAACCTACCTGAACCGCAACACCAGAAGCACTGACTAACTGTACATTAACATCGTAATTTTACACCTCACACATCTAGTGTTTTGGTACTGTGTTCTTTTGGACCTTAAGCCTTGGGATTATGTGCGTCGGTATGTAAAGCAGTCGGTATGTGGTAGGTATCCCATTTATATGTATCTCCATGGTTATGTAGATGTTGTCAACTTATTTATATATCTAGATATATATGTATATCCCCATATATCGACATATCACTCTCTCTCTCCTTCTCTCTCTCTATATATATATATATATATATATATGATGATGTATATGTATATATACATATATATATATATATGTATATATATATATATATATATATAAAATCTATATCTATATATCTATATCTATATCTATATATGTATATACTATATCCACAAGCGGTGCACGTAAATGCGGTCCAACGAAAAACACCAATTCTGCTCGGACCAAAAAACACAATCACCAACTTAGTCCAGCACTGATCGGTGTAAAATATAAATCAATCATCACATATTGTAGACAGACAATGTGCGAGTAATAGTTGCTATTCAGCAAAATCATTTATTTACATCCATCATGGCTTCGGACCGCCACAATCTACCAACTCCACAAGCACCACAAACCGGTTTCAACCAATCGGCGTCATCAGTGTTCAAGGTGCCCGGATCAATCACGTCATATTTATTTCAAAAACTCTTAAAGGGGCAATAGCCCAATCACAAAATCAAAAGTACATATCCCATTAGAATATTACATAAATATCAACTAGTATATCTCAACAAATATACAAAACTAATATGTGACTATAAAAATATGAAAATATATGAAAAAATATATATAAAAATGGAGTCCACATATATTATAAATTGTGAATTATAAATTTTCATTTAAACCCGGCTTATATAAGGCGCCCAACGACAAGATCCACATCTTTATTTTTGATCCAATATTTTATGTTTTTTTGCTAAGGTCAAATTATCACCCAATACCCTATCTATCCCTACATAAATAAATTGTGCAGCTCTGTGTTCTAACTGATGTTTATATAAAGCACTTCGAGTTATTTTACAATTAATATTGCTAACATGGAGATCAATCCTATTTTTAAAACTTCTAGAAGTTTGCCCTATGTAGAATGCTCCACATTTGCAGACCACCATATAAATGACCCAATCAGTATTACATGTAACTAGGACTCTAATATCAAAAACTCTAGTTGTATTTACAGATGTAAAAGATTTAGTTTTTGATACTAACTTACAATATACACAATTACCACAAAATATACTTCCTTTCAAAACATCTCTTTTCACTATTTTATTCATAAATGTAGGTTTTTTATATTGATTCAAATATTCACCTATGTTTTTACCTCTACGATATCCAAAACTACAATGGTCCTCCACTATTTGCCCAAAGTAAGGATCATTTTTTAAAATCGACCAATGTTTATCAATAACTTGCTTAATTTTGAACGTATTAGTACCATAGGTGGTAATGAATTGCATTTTATCCACTTGTTTAGCCACTCTTACTTCATTAGAGTCTAACAATACTCTCCTATCTTGCATTTTGCCATAATTAAGGGCATCAGAAACCAACCAATTATTATACCCTCTATGGATAAATCTCCCTTGCATATTTATTGTCTGTTCATCAAATTCTTTCTCATCACTGCAAAGACGTCTTAATCTGACAAATTGTGCTTTAGGTATATTTTTTGTTATGTGTCCAGGATGACAGCTCCTAGCTTCTAATATTGAATTTTTAGTAAATGGTTTTATATATATTAGTCACAACTGATCCATCAATCAATTTAGTAACATTTACATCTAAAAAATCAATATTAAATTTCTCAATTTTACTAGTAAACTATATCCCATAAGGATTATTATTAAGGTATTGATTAAACTGATACCATTTCTCAGTTGTTCCCGCCCAGACACACCAACAATCATCTAAAAATCTTCGCCACATATTCATATCTTGTTTATATTTATTGCTATCATTGTAAATCATCCTAGCTTCCACATAACCCATAAAGAGGTTGGCATAAATGGGTGCAAAATTTTTGCCCATTGCCATGCCCTTCATTTGCAAATATCAATCCTTTTTATACATAAATGCATTATGTTCTAACACCATACCAAGCATTTTAAGTATAAAGTCAATCTGTGCACTAGTATAAATTCCAGAATATTCGGCCCAATAATTGACTGCAGCTAAACTAATTTTATGAGGAATACTAGTGTACAATGATTGCACATCTAGAGTACACAAATATGCATGTACCGGAATTTCTATATCATCCATAAGTTTCAAAAATTCTGTACTGTCCTTAATTCATGCTCTTGTCAATGGCAACAATAATTTTAACTTGTTTTCTAAATACATAGATAGTGGCTCTATTAATAACCCTCGACTAGATACTATAGGTCTACCTGGGGGATTCAAAATAGTCTTGTGTATTTTCAGAAGTATATAATATATGTGGATTCCATTTTTATGTATATTTTTCATATATTTTCATATTTTTATAGTCACATATTAGTTTTGTATATTTGTTGAGATATACTAGTTGATATTTATGTAATATTCTAATGGGATATGTACTTTTGATTTTGTGATTGGGCTATTGCCCCTTTAAGAGTTTTTGAAATAAATATGACGTGATTGATCCGGGCACCTTGAACACTGATGACACCGTTTGGGTGAAACCAGTTGTGGTGCTTGTGGAGTTGGTAGATTGTGGCGGTCCGAAGCCATGATGGATGTAAATAAATGATTTTGCTGAATAGCAACTATTACTTGCACATTGTCTGTCTACAATATGTGATGATTGATTTATATTTTACACCGATCAGTGCTGGACTAAGTTGGTGATTATATATATATATATATATATATATATATATATATATATATATATATATAAAACATACACCTTTCATTGGGTACATGCTGGTTTGTCCTATTTCAACACATTCCTACCTTTTGTGTTTTATCCTGTCAGTATACATGACTGCCATTGGTACATCTCAGGTAGCTTAATGGTATGTTATTGTGATGAATGTGTACATGGTTGCGTGTTCTAATCCTGGCAGTGATATCTTAACTCTCAGAGCAGGCACTGGTAGTGCAAGGGTGATTAATGCACATTTCAGCGGTTGTGTCTTCAACATGTTTATTATTCTGTGGAGAAGTACCTATATATGCAAGCTGTGTTTAAGGTATACTATGTAACATGTACACATCTATGAAGACTCCTGTCAGGGATACTCCCCATTATTTGGAACTACATCCCTGGTTACACTATACAAAACCCCTCACTAACACTCCAGGGAATCCTTGCAGAGTGGGTGGTGAACAGTGGCTTCACCCCAGGGATCCCACAGTTGGCTCTGCTCCACAGAGGGACAGTTAGTTAATCGATGGGGTGGTGACAGCAGACACAGTTTGCCTATGCTTATGAGTGGCCTTGGCAGTTGGGCATGTACCTACCTATGTATTTATGAACCTGTACATACAGTATGGACACATGCTGATAGCTTAATTTACTGTTCAGGTATTGACTTACCTTGTGCCAATGATGGTTGTGTGTACAATAGCTGAGGGCTACTTATGTAGGATGCACACAGTAGACCACCTATACATGACAATTTACAGGTGGTCGTGTGAGTGTGCCATCCCTGTTTGCTGTGTGTGCAGGTGGAGAAGGACGTCAGTCCATGAGTGCCTACACTGTCAGCATGTGTGCTATACATTCCCTCTTTGCCAAGGCATGTTCATACTGGGCATGCCTCCATCTGCCTACTGGGGCTAGAACAAGGTGTTCATGGTCTGAGTCCCCATGTGCCTGTGGGTCCCTTGGCAATGGTGGTGGGCTGTGAGGGCCTTCACCATTCTGTCCCTGCTGCAGCTGTTTCCGCAGGATCATATTGCGTAGCATGGCACATACTATGAAGATGTGGGCACACATTCCTGGAAAGTACCTCAAGGCTCCACCAGATATGTCCAAGCAACGGAACTGTGATTTCAGCATCCCAAACACGCGCTCTATGATGATTCTGGTTTCTGCGTGTGCCTCATTATGGCATTCTTGCGTGGCTGTGTGTGCATTTCTGATGGGAGTAACCATCCATGGTTCCAGTGCATAGCCAACATCCCCCACCAGTTGGCCATATGGGATGTCCCCTCTGGAAAATACCTGATACAGCGGTGAGGCATGCCAGATGTGGGAGTCGTGATAGCTTCCAGGGCTGCCAACACACACATTCATGATAATGCCCTGGGCATTGCACACAACCTGGCAGCTGATGGAAGGGAATCCCTTGCGGTTTATGTAGCACCTACCCTGCTCACCGGGTGGTGACTTGATGTGTATGTGCATGCAGTCTATTGCACCCAGTACCTCCGGGTAGTCTGCCACACGGTGGAAGAGATGCATATTGCTGGCAAACTCCTCCTGTGTTCGGGGAAAGTATATGTGCTCATTGGCATGTGGTAACATGGCATCTAGGAACTGATGGAGTACCCTGGATGCTGATGCCTGTGAGATCCCAATAATATCCCCAGCTGGCCTTTGGATGGTACCAGTGGCTAGTATTCTTAAGCTTACACATACCTTCGTGTCCACTGGGATGGGTTCCCCTCTGTTACTTCTGGCTCTGAGGAGTGGCCGGCACAGCTCAACAAGTTGCTGTATGATGTCCCTGTCCACCCTGTAATGCTCTACTATCTCCAGATGATGTAGCCCCTGGTAGGTTACCCTGGGTCTGAACACTCTTCTCCTCCTCCACTGCCTGAGATGGTTGTCAGCATCATCCTCCACACCACTGTCAGTCTCCAACACATGCTGGTGAATCAAAGCTATGGTGGCCCCTTATATGTACATATAAAAAGTTCCCCGTCTGTATACACCAATGGTGCAGAGTGTCTGGGAATACACAAGTGTGTGTGTGTGTGTGCGTGGGGGGGGGGCTTTCACACCTTATACTATTGTGCAATGGATGATGCTGGTGTAATTCGGTGTGTTTGTGCTATTCCAGCTGCAGAGTATCTTAATTATTGGCTTTACAGCTGGTACTGACATTGTGGGGCCTTTGGTGTTGGCTTACGCTTGTCTGCCGTGATTCATCTATTGCCCTTTACTTCAGTTTTCAACCCGATTCACCTCCCATTGTCAGGCATGCATCCAGCTCCCGCCTTTCTTGTTTTGTGCTTTCACAACCAAGGATTGTGTTGAGAAATGTGCTATGTAGCTGATCTACTGCAAGTTTGCTTTGTTCTGCTGTGACAGTTCTCTTTTCTTTGCTGTACAGCACCCCCCCTTTCCTGTTCTGCAGGTAGCTGCTAGCAGCCTAGTTAGCTGTTGTCTATGGCCCACTGTGAGTTTCTAGGTGGTAATTACTAATTTTTACTCCAATTACCATGCTGCAGAACTTCCTTATTGTCTTCCCGTATCTTTCCTTTTTCAGCTGTGGTGCGTGCTGCGACCAGCCATTTACCAGATTTCATGTGCATTTTCATCCACGTTCACATGAACTTTCGGTTACCTTGTTTGCTCTCAGCTAAGCAAAGCTATGGCTACTTCCACACCCCTATCCTGTGGCTTCGCTTAGCAACACGCAACACGGATTAGCAATGATCCCCTCTCTTGATGTTATGTTTACCTCCAAGCCACTTCTCGGTGTTGTACCGCTACACTGTGTGGTACATCCTTTCGCCGGCGGGGCATTTGCGATTCAGTATTACCTGACTCATTTGCATGGCATTGACTGCTAATTCCTTGTTACCACACAGAACACTGTCACAGACCCTTAGCAGTCCTTGCACCATGGTTGTAGTGTAACATGCATGCCATTGACTATTACAGGGATATCATGAATTGTGTTACATTGCAGTTTTATGACATCTAAATATATTTTCCTTGTGATCCCATTTGCGCACAGATGTGCTGCGGTTTTACTTTGCATTGGTGTGGCCATGACATTAAATGTTATTTTTTATATGTTGTGCATGTTGTTTTATGCCATTGGCTATATCTTTAGCCACTGGCATATATTAACATTATAATACGTAAGTTTGGCCCGCTTTTATGGCTCCAATTTTATGTTTGACAAAATGAAAACCATTTTTTATTGTTTACTTTTCTACATGCTTATGCTATGCCTGCACCACTTCATGAATCGCTATATACCTTCATTTGCATGCTACACTGCTGCGCATGGGGTCATTAGCATACATTTGCTGGGAGCTGCACAGCTCTGCCGTACGCTGGTAGTGCACGTGGAAACAGCTCTTACCTGAATCGCTCGGCAGCCATATTTGGAGCTAGATCGCTGAAGCTACTCTGGCGCATGGCGCAAGCTTCATGAATCCCGGGGAATGTCAGACAAAAGTCACATAGCTTATTAAAAAATATTAAGAAGAGCCTGTATATTTTGACTAGATACAGATCCAACACTAATGCACAGAATTTATAACAATGGGCATATAAGAAACTGCAAATGCTTGTTTGTGTGCTTGCCTTGTCAGAAGGGGAAAAACTTTAAAATGTTTATAAGTTAACTGTGGGGAAAATTTATATATATATATATATATATATATATATATAGAGAGAGAGAGAGAGAGAGATACATTTAGATATATAACATTTGTCAGAAGTAATAGCAATATAGTATCACAAATGTACAAACTGTAACTTGACTGATGACTGTCCTTTTCAAAACTAAACATTACCCCTTTTTTCACCAAGTCAGTGAACTGTTACAGCCTCTGTAACTGGATTTTTATCTTCCAAAATTATATCTAAATACATATATATATATATATATATATATATATATATATATATATATAATTTTTCTGTTTAGCTATCCTTGTCAACTGTTATAAATACAGTGAATTATTGCTTTGATCTTTTAATTTCTCTGAAAATGGCTGTAACATATGGACTAAAAAAGGATAAATAATCCAAATTTGCTTTCCCAGGCAAAACATTCCAGATAAATAATTAATAAAAAATACCTTTATAAGAGAATTATGTAAACACAGCTTTTAGAAGTCAACTATTTCAGCACAACATTCAGACAAGAGATAATAGTTTATTTCTAAAGTATAACATTGGTTCTGAATTTTCTCCTCAACATTCATTTAGGAATAAGCAGCCTTATTATCTGGAAAGTAATACTTGTGGTAAAGGTGATATTATTACTGAGTTATTTCAATGGTTACAAATATAGGATAAGTTAGACAGAGAAATAGCTCATCGATAATAGCGAATGGAGTGGGCCAAGCTGCGAGCTGTGGATTGCTATGCATAATAAAACTATTGGTGAGACCAGAACATGAGTTTACAGAGTGCTTGCAACAGTGTTTAGAGGGGAGAACCTAGGTGGGAAAGGGGAGTAGATTATAAATATTGGGTGAGGAGTCCTTAGCTTAGGAAAGAGTAGAAACAGGCAGGAGAATCTTATCTGTGCACTGTCCAGAAATAAGTTGGGGGGGGGGGTTCACAACCACAAGAATAAGCGTGAGTTTGCCACAGCCTAGTTAAAATAACTAATATAATAGCACCTATACCAAATGCTTATTGTTACAGGTTGAGGGTGAAGTATAAGGAGACATACATAGAGCTTTTGAAGGTAAATTCAGTCCCATCCTTGACCTTGAAGCACCAGTCCTTGTGTTGAATTTCAATCTAAGTGGGCAGTTTTATTGGCGAGGTGTATTCAGTGGGGGGGGGGGATTTCCCTTGTTCCACTAGGTGGCTACTGTAAAATGAAGGAGAAGATAACATGTAAGTGAAAAAAATGTAGATTAAAGGAGAAAAAAATAATAATAGCAATACCTGTCACCGAATAAGGTAACAATGGAGGAGTAGAAGAAGAGAAAATGAAGAATAGATGCAAAACTGAGAGAAGGAGTAAGGAAAAAGTTGAAGGCAGAAGCTAGAGAAAGAGAAACTTTGTAGGTCAAAATACTGAAGAACAGAGTCAAGAGATTGCTTGGAACAGCAGAAGAGAGAGAGAGAAAAGTACTGAGGTTTGAGGAGCTGGAAAGACACAAGGAGCAGGAAAGTAACTGTGTGGACAGTTCAGACTTAGTGAGTGGGGCCTTTTAATTTGGCTGTAGGAGTGGGAGGAGGATAATAGTAGTAAAGGAGCAGGACTAGGATGCTATCATTTAGATAAAAAAAAAAAGAAGCAAACAGAATAGATATTTTAGTTGCCATCACCCCAGTAAAGAAAGAAGAAAAACATATTATTCATTAGATTATTCAGAATGCAGTCGTTTCACAAATAAAATCCATTATCACCTTCCTGGAGTACAGTCAATCAGTAAATAAAAAAAGAAGTTATGTACTCATCATAACGTTCCATGTGAGTTGTTCATCTCACCTTCATTCTTACTGATGGGTTCGGAGCTGATCTTCGACTCCGACTCGGGCAACTGCAAAAGCTCAAGGTCTTCAACCAGCTCAAGGCCAACTCTCTATCCGATGATGCATCTTGATCTTCCCTCAGATCTTGTTTACTGCCAACTGGCTACCTTTGACTATTAATATGCCACTCTAAGAACTGGATAAGAGACAATACCCATAAATAAGAGAGGTCTCAGACCTCAAGTTGACTGGATGGGAGTTGGAAGGTGGGACGCAAGAATGAAGGTGAGAGGACCAACTCACATGGAACGTTATGGTGAGTACATAACTTCTTTATGTGAAGTTGTTCTATCTCGCCGTTTGTTCTTACTGATGGGTAGCGTTCCAAGCACCATCTTTCTTGGGTGGATCAGAGGAGAATGTTCTTCAGAACAGTGGAACCAAAGGAAGCCCTGTCCCTGGAGGCCTTGTCTACTTTGTAATGAGTGATGAAGGTATGAGGCCTTGACCAGGTGGCTGCTACACAAATAGTATCTAATGGTAACTTATCAGAGAAGGCTGATGAGGTAGATACAGCTCTAGTAGAGTGGTCCTTTATTTTTTGTTGTAATGGAGCATTCACTGAACTGTAAGTGAAAGAAATACAATCTGATAACCATCTTGACAAGGTGACTTTTGTCACTGGAGGACCTTTTTTTATTCCAAAAAAGAGACAAAGAGCTGTTCTGTTTTCCTGAATAGTTTGGTCTTGTCCAAATAAAATCGGAGTTGCCTATGAACATCAAGTTTGTGCAGCATGAGTTCCATGTGTATTTAGGGAAGAAAACAGGCAATTCAATAGATTGGTTGAGATTTGTCTCTGAACAAACTTTGGCTAAAAATGATGGATTAGTTCTGAGTGAGATTCTGTCATTATGGAAAATTCGATAAGGAGGTTTGATGGTCAAGGCCTGTAACTCAGAAATCCTCCATGCAGAAGTGATAGCTATTAAGAATATGGTCGTCCATGAGAGATATTTCAAATCACAGGATGAGGCTGGTTCAAAAGGAGGTAATATAATTCAGGAAAGAACAAAATTTAGATTCCATGGCATGGCTGGAGTTTTGATGGGTGGTCTCAAATTAATAGTATCCTTGAGAAAAGCTTTAGAGAGTCGATGTGACATGATGTTAGAACATTGGACACCAAGATGAAAGTTTTAGATTGCTGCTAATTGAACTCTAATGGTAGCTGCAGTGGCTCCTTCATTGAAAATTTAGTCAGAAACTCCAGAATAGATGAAATTGAAGCTAAGTACGGATGAATATCATTCTGCGATGCCCATATAGAAAATCTCTAACATTTGCTAAGATATAGTTTTCTGGTAGATGATTTATGAGAGGATGTTAGAATATGTTGGGCCTCAGCTGCAAGGTTGTAAATTCTGGCTATGTTTGGAATTGGAGCAGCCAAGCTATCAGTCTGAGGGAGTGAAGAGAAGGATGAGGAGCCCCTGATGAATGGGTCAGAATATCTGGAACTGGGTCCAGGATCCAAGGCTCTTCCAATAGATGAGGCTGAAGGAAGGGAACCCAAATCAGACAAGGCCAGTAAGGGGCTATTAAGATTATGGTCCTTCCCAGAGTCTTTGCTTTCTGGAATACTTTGGGTGTTAGAGGGAAGGGGGGGAAAGCATAAAGGAGACCCAGGGGCCAATTGTGCACCAGTGCATCCCTTGGTGCATCCCCAGGCAGGGGAATTAGGGTGAAGTAGCTTCTGCATTTCGTATTCTTAGGGGTTTCAAAGAGATCACAGCAAGGCTGGCCCCACCTGTGGAAGATGCTTTTTGCTACTTGTTTCTTTAGGGTCCACTCGTACGGCAAGAGAATTGCCCTGCTTATCTTGTCTGCTATCACATTGGATTTCGCTGGATGTGCATTGCTATGAGAAAGAGCTGGGTGGAGGTTGCCCACTGCCATACTCTCAGGGACTATCAACACAGGGGATAAGATTTGGTTCCTCCTTGTTTGTTTATGTACTAGACCACTGACATATTGTCCGTCTGAATTGCAATTGTTCCCAGAGGGAGAGAGACTTGAAAGGACTGCAGTGCTAGGAGTACCGCTCTCATCTCCAGGACATTTATACGCAGATGAGCCTCGTGTTTCTTCCACATGCCTTGGGCTGTTCTTCCCTGATAATGCCCCATCCCCACCTTATCAAGGAAGTGTCCGTGGTCACAGTGGCTATAGGAGTGGGTAGAACAAATAGGCGGCCTAGAGTTTCTTGTTGGGGTGTCAGCCACCACTGAAGGTCTTTCTTGCATGTATTCACTATTATGATTTTGTATGACACTGGAAGTTCCTGAAAGGACCATTGAGAGAACAGGAGCTGGTGTAGTACTCACATGTGCATCCGACCCAGAGGAATGGCTATGATCGCTGCAACCATCGTTCCTAGCAATTTGAGTACCATTGAGATTGGGGCTTTTGTCTTTGGAAGCAGGTCTAGGATTTGTTTTCATAAAAGACACATTCTTTCTAGAGGAAGGTTTAATGTCATTGTGATTGTATTTAGTTCTGCTACTATAAAAACGGTCTGTTGCGATGGTGACAAAGCAGATTTTTCTGAGTTTATGGTAATCCCGAACTGATTGAAGAGATTTAAAGTTGTGTCCCTTGCATGTATGAGTTGATGCCTGGTGGTGGCAGTGAGGAGCCAATCGTCTAGGTATGGAAACACCTGGAATCCCAAATGTCTCAGGTGAGCCGTGACTACTGCCATGCATTAGGTGAACACTCTGGGGGCTGTTGTGAGACCAAAGGGCAGAGCACAAAATTGGTAATGACTGGCTCCCAGACAGAAGTGTAGATGATCCCTGGATAGCATGTCCATTTTTATGTGGTAATATGCATCCTAGAGATCTATCGAGCACATCTAATTGTCTTTCCCCAGAAAGGGGAGTATTGACTGTAGCGTGTAAATCCAGAACGTTGTCTTTTTTACCATCTTGTTTAGTCTGCTGAGGTCTGGAATAGGTCTCCAGTCCCCTGTTTTCTTTGGAACTAAAAAAATCCTTGAGTAAGTTCCGAATCCTCTCTGGTCTGCTGGGACTGGTTGGATGGCTCTTTTTTACAGCAACCTTTGGACCTCTATGGCTGCTTGTTCCCTATGACTGGGTGGAATGTCTGGGATTTTTTTTACAAGAGAGGGTCGTGTGGCAAAGGGAATTGAGTATCCTCTGGATATGATACTTTGTACCCAGCTGTCTTATGTTATTTTTAGCCAGGCATCTGGCTACAAAGAAAAGCATCCCCTGACTGCCTCCAGTGATGGACAATTGGGCTTCCACTCAGGAGTGCAGATAGGGCTTCCCAAAGAACTTATCTCTGTTGCCCTGATTCTGCAGACCCCCTCTGCTGCGTGGATGGTGTCTTCCATTATTTCCTCCTCCTCTGCCTCTAGAGGGGTTTTCACCACAAGTGCCCTGGAAAGATCCTTGAGATTAACAGAACCACATCTTTCCACCTCCCCTCCCTTTGGGGTAGGGTCTAATTGAGGTAGAAAAATGTACTCCGATGGCAGACAAAGTCTTTCCATCTTTCTCACTCCTGGTAAGTGTTTCCTTCACTTTCGGTCCAAAAAGGGATGAGCCATCAAAAGTTTTGTTAATAAAGGAAGACTTAAAGGGTTCCACAAAGGAACATAGGAGCATCCAGAAATGTCTCCTAAGGGTAATTCCTGTACCCGCTGTTCTGTTCATTCCATCAGCTGCATATGAGACCAGATGCATGGAAGAGTTCACAATAGAATTAAGATTAGAGAGCTGAGAAGTTACATTGTCAGGAACCCCCGCAGCTACTGAACCCTGTAGGTTATCTCCTAGTTCCTTCAGGAGATCCCTTTGCAACCTAGTGAAATGTGTGAGATAGTTCAGCGATCGAAGGACAAAAGCTGCTGAACTAAACATATGCTTCCCATACCTGTCCATAAGCCTGGACTTTCTATTAGGAGGATGAACAGATGTAGCAGTTTCTGATAGTTCCTTCTTAGTGGCCGCTGCCACCACCATGGCTTCAATGGGCACTCTTTTAGTTAGAAAGGTTTTGTCTTGAGGGCAGGTTATAAATTTATTAGGACTCCTGGGAACAGGCTCTGTGGTATCCGGGGACTCCCATGCCCTCCAAGAGAGTAACTCAATCAACTCATCGAAGGGTGGAGACACCCAAGAGGTGGAGGGTTGAGACCCAAAAGCCTTCAGGAGGACTGAATCATAGAGTTCAGGGATTTCCAGCCACCCCTCTGTTCAAGGATTTCTAGGATATCTGCAAATGAGATATCCCCTAAGGGGGACAGTGGGAACCCTTCTGACTCATCTAAGTCAGTATCCAAAATGACGGATTCCTGTGGGGAGTCCAGATGCTTCCTCTTACAAAGTCGCTTCCTGGGAACCTCTTCGGTGGAATCTTCTGGAGAGGTCTTGGAAGAGCATGGTTCACCCAATGGAGGTTTGTGAGGCTCACAGTATCTACGCTTTAATGGAGCATGTAGTGTAGAGGCAGACACTGGTGCTTTAAGGGAGGGAGCTTCTGGTACTGATGGTGTGGTTGATGGCATGGACAATACCCTCCTCATGGCCATGAAAGCCTCTCAGTCCCGACATGAGGAATCCACTGGATTCAAGGATACAAGGGACTCTCCTGGCCCCAGAACAGAGGGCTCCAAGCCCGAGGTCGGAGCTAAGCTCTCTCAAGCCGAAGCTCTGAGAGGCAAAGTCAGAACTGACAAGCTGGTCCGGCTATCCTCCTCGGAACTGACCGGCGAGTGTTGACTCCAAGATCCCTCGGTTAGCACCAAAGATATCAGGGCAGTCAAGCCGAGAAACCTACAGTAGGTATCAGCCCCATGGGCTCAGCAATCATCAGTTCTGAACTCTCCAGCCTCAAGACTTTGAGGCAGATTGGAGGAGGAACAGAAGATGATGGGGGAACTTATGTTGGCTCTGAAGTCCCAGGGGTAGGTGCCAAAAAAATTTTTGCATGCGCCGGTATCTGCATAAGCTTCTTCACCACACGGTCCACTTCCAAATCAGAGAGTCTACTTGAGGCCTGAGAAGAATGTGTGGATAAAGCCACTGACTGTAAGATGGGGGATTTCAATGTAGGAGATACCGGTTCCAATGTCGGGGACCAGCTCCAACCAAAACAACAGTTGGCTCCGTTGGTTGTGGAGCTGATGTTGAAGCTTTACTTGATCTGTTTTTTGGAGTCGATGGACTTTTTCTTGGCTCCGAAGAACTAGAAGACATCTTAGAGGATTTGTCATGCTTATCCTGTGCCTCTTGGAAGGAGGATTTTAAAAGACCTCTATCCATAAGCTTTCTTTTTCTGTCATGCAACACTCTAGCACTAAAAGAGTGGCATATTGAATAACTTTCTTGCAGGTGCACCTCACCCAAACAATACACACAGCTGGTATGCCCATCAGTGATGGACATCTTTTTCCCACAGCACACTACTGTTAATAATGCAAGAGCTCTAAACAATTAAGCTAAATATCAATATACTTGCCCTGTAAAAAAATGGCTCTAATTAACACCACACAACTATGTGAGAAGAAATATAGGATAAGGAAAGCTAAATGCCTAAAGACACGGCCACTTATCTAAGTTATTTAAATCTCTAAATAACTAGCAATTTACCAAAAATACACAATGCCCTGTAACTAAAAGGGCTCTGACTAACACCACACAACTATCTAGGTGGAAAAAGAGAAAGGGAGAACTAAAGGCCTAAATAGAGGGCACTTATCTAAGTTATTTAAACTACCTAAGAAAAAACTAGTCAATACCAGGAATACACTTATAGAAAGGCTAACTACTATAAAGAAAGGAAACTTATTATTAAACTATCTAATTTAAGCTATTGTAGCAAATTTTTAAAGAGAAATAAGCAATACTTTTCACTGGGCAGAGCTGGTGAACGTCCGATCAAGTTGCAGCGGCAAACAAGATCTAAGGGAAGATCAAGGTTCATCATGGGATAGGGAGTTGGCCTCAAGCTGGTTGAAGACCTTGAGCTTTAGAAGTTGCCGAGTCAGAGCCAAGGATCGGCTCTGAACCCATCAGTAAGAATAAACGTCGAGAGAGAACAACTTCACATACAGCATGTATGAGAAAAAGCTGTCCAGCAGCAAATATTATCAACATGCACGATTTCAGTCTCAAGGAGTGACTTCAAATTTACATAGTAGATTAATAGTCAGAAATATAGCTACAATATCGAAGAAGTAGCAGCTGTGAGGTTCTAATTCAGGCTAAGAATAGCACTACTGCCTGGAAGTCCATTTTGTTTTGAAGCAACACACACAAGCAGGGCATGAATGTCTACATATCCTAGAGCTTGCTTCTGTAATGTTTCTAGTCAGGCAAGGTAAAACCAATTGCTACTACTCATCAAAGTCTATCAAGACAATAGTACTGAAAATGCAGGCTGAGTGTATCCTTTACCCGAGCATAAGCTGTGCCAATTTAGAGAAACCAAAGCTCTACAGCAAGATGTTCAGCTTTACGCATCGTACATTTAAAGCTATAGCAGTATTTTAATAGTGAGACCACACAGATACAAGGAAATCCTATGGCTGATAGCAATAACCTCTTCTTCTTATCCGTAATGGGGTACAGTGTAAAGTTTGTAAAAAAGAAGAATCAAGTTACTTCAGTGGTGAGCACATCATTTCTTGGATGGCCAGGGGCTGCAATGGGAAAACATGCAGAATGGAAGTTTAAAGGATGGCACCAGAGGATATCAGGATACTTATAGCCTCTGTTGTGCCTTCCTGACAGGGGAGGAGTGAGAGAGGGACAAGAGAGGAGGAGAAGAGAGAGAAGAAAATATAAAAATGGGAGAAAAGGAGGAGAAAATAGAGAAATGGGGGAAGAACAGACAGAAAAGATACTAATGATTGGAGAGAAATATTTAGAGGAAAAGGGTGATAAAGTGAAGATGTAGTTATTTACAAAAGAAGACAGAGAAGAAAAAAGTAGGTGGATTGGGTGAACAGAAAGACAGAGCGAGTTAGGAAGGGGCTGAGCCACGTGCGGCAGATTGCTATGCTTACAGAGTGTTTGCAACAGTGTTTAGAGGGGAGAGCCAAGGTGGTTAAGTGTAGTGGATTAGAAATGTTGAGTGAGTCCTTAGCTTAGGAAAGAGCAGAGTGAGTCCTTATCTTAGGAAAGAGCAGAAACAGGCAGGAGAATCTTAGACTTCTGTGCACTGTCCAGAAATAAGTTTGAAGGGGGGGGGTGGTTGGCGACTGAGGGAGCAAATTGGTTATGTATTCAGTCCTTGCTTTACAAATAAGCTTAATAAAAGATTTTTAAATTTATTATAGCTTATTTTATTAGCCAAGGTGGGAGGGACCTACTTTCTTCCCATAGTTTTTCCTTCCTATATTTAACATAAGCTAACCTGCTGTTCCATTAAGGAAGGAGTGCACTTTTTAATTTCAGTGCCATATCCTATAGAAACATAATCAAACTGTTGATGTAATTATAAGAATTGGGCCACCTCTCCTGTATCATCAAACCTTACAAACTAGGCTTCCAATTTCATGATAGTATTTCAGCTGTCATGGCTGTAAAATCAGAGCAATAGGACTTCCTATTTGTTTGCTTTCCTTGTACCACAAATACTAAACACAGATGGTCAGATCTCCTTAGTGGCAGCTCTGTAAAACAGGGCAGGGTTTGAAGTTAGTAAGCATGACCACATCCATAATGTTCTTACCCCTAGTTTAGAAAATTACTATTTGTGAATAGTTGTAATAGATATGATGCTCAATCACTTTGTTACTGATTTTAGAAGTAGAGTTAGGGGTGCATCAGTCAACAGTGGGGGAATTTAGGTTGACTATAATATCAACATATGTTTACATAGTTTAAGATCAATTTCAGTGAGAAAAATAGTTAGATGATAAAAGAATGCTACTTCTCATGTAGAGTTGCCTATATCCACTCTAACTGCTAGAATGTCTGGAGACACATTACAATGTAATAGCACAAAATTAAATCTGATGGTAACATGAACAGAGCTGCATTTTCATCTCTTCTAAAGATATGGTCACACTTAAAGGCCAGAATGGATAACGATTTGACTCTTTGACTAAACCAGGTCTCCATAATGAATAGAATGTCATATGATTCAACTGCAATTTTAGTCTCCAATCCAGTCAGTTTATTATTCAAGTTTTGCACTTGTGAGTATTTCAAGGAGGAGTTCAAGAACTTAGTTCCCATCACTGTGTTAGTCCTAAAAAAGATCTTACCATCCTAATCAAAAGATTACCCACTACATGGTTTCCCTGATAGCTAAATGGTGTTTTTTATTATTAAAAAGTACTCATAATAAGATGACCTTCACTAAGTTTTTTAAAGGTCCTTGCCTGAACTTTCATGGGACCAATAAAATAAAGGGCAGAAAATGTGTCAAAAATGTACCTTAAGATTTAGTAGTCTTACTTAATTGAACAATGTTCTCCCAACTTTAAGAAAAAAAAAAAAACATTGCTGCTTCTGGCCACATCATTGCAACCTGCAACTATGATTTTTGGAAATTATTGTGACTGAGCTCATCAACAAACTTTTAAGTCTACTAGTTTTCTATTTTTTTATTTTTTTTCATTTGTTTTTATTTTATATCTTAAATGGGTCTACTTTCTATCACCGAACTTCCGAATCACTGACACACAAGTTACTGACCCCAAACAACCGAAAACACACAACACCGACAAACACCAACAACTCAAAAAACCGAACACCACTACACCGACACAAAAAATGTCAACTACACATTGCACACAATAACATATCCACTAACCTTAACCTAAACCCTAACCCTAACGTCCGACACTACCGCACACTTACCCAACCCGCACCCTAACCCTAACTCACTTAACCCACCCCTAAACCTCAACACCGTCACTATCGCACACTTACCCTACCTGCACCCTAACCCTAACTCACTTAACCCACCCCTAAACCTCAACACCATCACTATCGCACACTTACCCTACCTGCACCCTAACCCTAACTCACTTAACCCACCCTAAAACATTAAGCCCGTCACTATCGCACACTCACCCCACCCGCATACTAACCCTAACACACTTAACCCTTCCCTACACTACACTACGTCACTATCACACACTTACCTTACCGGAACCCTAAGTCCGACACTACCGCACACTCACCTTTCCCACACCCTAACCTAAAATCCCTCACTATCGTACACTTACCTGTCCGCTCCCCAATCCTAAATCTTTCACTTTCGCACACTTACCGGATCGCGCTCACACGCTGCCGTTGTCAGTCTTTCAGCTATCGGGATATCGCGTTTTCGATAACCTACCTGTTCGGTCGTTCCATCTCGGTCTTCCGGGTGTCGGTGACGTGGAGCTTCGGTTATTCGAAGTAGACCCATCTTAAATATTTGTCACACAAAAATGTGATATTGTCTATAATGTCAGTCATCTTACTACCTCTCAAACAAGTGACAGTAACCATGTCCCTTGGAATCCTCAGGAAGATACCTTTCATTTCCTTTAGTACAGAATCCCCAATTATCAATACCTGCCTAGAAGCTTTTGAAACATCAGTTGAGTGGTAGATCACTAGAGCAGGGATAGTATCAAAACTATAACACATCCCACCAAACAGTCTTCATGAGTTCCCCATACTGCTCATTTGCATTCTTTTTTTAAGGTTTGGAAACTATCATCCTCAGCTTAATTGTCTTCATTCTCATTCCAAAGACTTTTACTTTTCAAAACTGCCCCATTAAATCTAATGTTGAAAGCAGTACAATGAAGGAAGTGATCTAGTATTGAGTACAGTGCCAGGAGTGGGTGCTGGGTTTGGATTGTGTATTATATTCATAGAGTGGACAAACTGCGGTGGTGGTGCTGCGATAGCATTGTTGCCTCACAGTACGACGTTGTCCTGTTTGATTCTCAGCTAGAGCGTCTTCTGTGTGGAGAAATGCGTGAATGGGCGTACCTTCATTGAAGGTTGTGCGTCACAGCTGGCAACTTGGCACGTAAAAATCTACTGCCAATCATTAGCGAACCGGAGTTCCGCTGTGGCAACCCCTAACTGGGAAAAGCCAAAAGACACAACAACAACATTCATAGAGTGGACAAAAACAGCTGTTCTAGTTACGGGGTCACAATATAAGTTAATTGATGTCTTTCTGCAGGGGTATGAAATGCAGATTAACCAATGGAAAATAGCAGTGAAACAGGGAACAATGATGAAGTTTATGCATGTATATGCTCCATATCCTGATTGGGTATTTTACTTGACATTTAGAAATCTGCTTGAATAGGTGAAACAAGGAACAATGATGAAGTTTATGCATGTATATGCTCCATGTCCTGATTGGGTATTTTACTTGACATTTAGAAATCTGCTTGAAAAGTCTTGTCATCAAAGGTGCAAAGGACTTGAGTAGCAGCATATTTTGTAACCCTCAAAACAGGGTGAAGAACACATGTAACCTCATCTAGTGACTTCACAGACAAACTAACTGGCTGTACCTGGGAATACTTATTGAAAATGGTACTTGTAGACAAAATGTGTACAGTGCCCAAGCTACATGAACTAAAAAGTCTATAGAAACCAAGTTGCTTAATTCATCCAGTTTCTCATCAGATGGCAGCAAACCTGACACTTGAGCTCCTTCTTATAAATATCATAACAAACTGTATAAAATTCCTCAGTTTCACAAATATCTGGTGATTAATCCTAAAGCAGATCCTCTTTTAATGTATCACTATAAATCTTCTTCTGCTAAACTGTTGGTAAGGCTAATGCTATTCTTTTTTGATAAGGATGGGAAGGCCTTTGAGCAATATGGTAAAAACTGAATTCCTCCTCCACCTTGGCTTTTAGAGTTTTAAACTAACAAGCTCATATGCCATAGGTTTTTATTGGCTGGCATTGAAAACACGAGGAACTTTTCTTCCAGTCTGCCTGATTCTGATTTCTAACACTCTTTTAATTCATTGAGTCTGCTTCCCAAGTTGCCAAACAGTCCCTCAGGTGATCTTATATGACTGCTACTGCTCTTTATAAGGCTCTTTCACTGCTGGATTCTCAAAATCTATTTGAACTTGTGAAATTTGAAGTTCTTAAATGTCCCCTTGAAAAAGATGTTGTTTTTGGTTCTTCTGCTGTAAAAATACATTAAAAGTTCGATGAAGCAGGGGAAGTCATTCAAGGTGTTTTTCAGACAACCTCAGCAGGGAAAAAAACAAAAAAAGAACTTCAATAGACAATCTGCAAGATTCAAGGGTAGGGTAAGGTTGGTATAGAGCCTACACAGACTGTTTCTGTGTACACAAAGTTGTGCCTGTGGCAGTGCCATGCAAATCATATTAATGAAGCATGGTGCCCTTAAACAAGGTTTTGTGGCATTCAGCAGTGTTTGTTTGGCCATGAAACCTCTTCAGGAATGTGGATTCTGTGTAAGGTTGCTGTCTGCAGCATGGCAATCATACCTCTCAACCTCTTACAACAAGAAATCTAAACAAGCTATAAAGAATGGGGGGGACTAAGTCACAAAAATAGGGGCAATTTTTAAATACTGCTTTTACAAACTATAAAAGTTAATAGAATAACATGTTTTGCGTTATCAGGAATTTTTACGAAGTGTATGAAATCTAGATCTCCAATGTATTTCATTATTGTCTGAATTCAATCCTCAATGATTTGCCTGTGATTTGCCAAAACCCCACAATTTTATGAGAAACAGACTAAAAATATGAAGCAAAAATCTGGACATTCTACGAAAATCTGTACAGCTGAGAGGTATGAAATTGTTTTCCCTTGTTCAAAATTTGGCAGTGTCCCAAATACATTTAAATTGAGAAAAATCGCACAAGGGACCCTAACATAAATATGTCATTCTGCATTTATTAATTTCATATATTTTATTGTTTTTCTTTTCTCTCTTTTTTATTTTTTTCACATGTTTGTATGATTCTTAGCTCATTTGCACATTCTGCAGTTTTTATTTATTTTTTTGTTTGTGTTTTACATGTGTGCACAATGCTTAGCTTGTTTGTACAACTGGACCACCCATGCATCAGACATGACCCAGACAGACAAAAACAGAAACTAGATGCATTCAATTAATACCACTGGGTATTGTGTAAACCAGGTAAGCAAGACTGTGCTGCGCTAACACCATCAAGTTAACAATGAACATTGATATAGGGCATGTCATGTAACTAATCCTGTGGCAATAGGTGGTAAGTCTAGGACTGGAGTGCAAATGGTTCTGCGTTCTAGTACAAAGCAAGCAAACTTTTTTTTTTACTGTGCTGACATTGCAGATTATAGAAATGAAGTCCAACATAGACAAGTGTTTTCTCCACCTTGTTGTGGAAAAAGCTGTAAATTTAGGACTACTGTACACATGGTCATTGGTTTGAAAATTACACATTCCATACACTTTTAATGTTGTTCCATATCACTTCATATTTATTCTCACTCATAACTCCTGACATAGTGTAGTTGATATGAGTATTTACAGATATGAGGGCTGAGACACTAATATTGTGTCAGTTATTTTCCTGTTCATTTATATGGATATTGGGCATATACTATCAAAAGTATGACCAGGGGTATAATGTGTACTATGTTCATGCAAGTATATTTCTGCAATCCAATTTTAATAACAGAGCTACATACAAGTGGCTGTATATCAAATATCCTTTGAATTGCATTGCTTTTTATTTTATTTTATTTTATTTTTATTTTTTATTGCTCATGGTTACACATTGTTTACCATTGCACAAACAGATGCACCCTGTCTTACCATGTTTGCACAATGGTAAGCAGTGCACAACTTTTTCAAATGTAACAAAAAATAGACACTGCACATTCACAGTAAGTGCAATATGTGATATTGGTGGGAAAACATATATTTTAAGTGGAATTAGTGGGAAATTCTCATTATACATTAAGCTTGATCTTTAGGAGACATGGCTGGTGTTGGAGAGAGTGTACACTTTTAAACACAATGTTGGGGTCTTCAGGAGTCCAAAGTCTTTGTTGGGCTCCTACTTAAGGAGCATGGTCCATGCCTTTTGTAGAGGGACTATTCAGGTTCTCAATATAAATCTGAAGCCTGTACTACTTCAGCTAGGCCTTTAACCAATGCAGCAGGTGTCCCACGCACTAGTGAGCAGTGTCATCATCATTATGACAATCTCGGTAGGAGGAAATGGGATACCCTTGATCAGTGGATCAGGGAATGTAGAGCAGTGAACATGCCACAGATGTGTAAGTATAAAATGCATCAACCAATTGTAAAAGTTATAGCTCAATATAGTCAAGACTGTTATTCATAATGGCATTCTGTTTTGTTTTTCTTTTTCCACAGCTGCTGAAGAATGTAAGGTCTCATGGAGCATGCCTGGCAAGGATGCAAGAAGCATGTGGTATGTATGCATATAAAAAGTACTGTTATTGTATATTTAACTGTTAAAGATGGATTACTTGTTATTTTAGACAGATGTATATAATTGAACATGCATATCTCAACTCTAAAAGAAAGTATGCATGCCTTACTCTGTAGCACAAAGCAACCATTTCACATTCTCAAATAACAGTGAGCAGTCATGTATAAAGTGTAAAAGTATGCATGCATTAGTTTGCAGTCCAAAAGAAAACTACAATATTAAAGTAGTCAGCGGTTGTGAGTTCAAAGACCACACTTCCCAAATACACAATAGTGTTATGTTTTTATCATTATATACACAATGTGGTTAGCTAATCATTATAGCAAGTTACTTTCAGACCTTAATACCTCTGACATGAATGGCCTGCTGTCATGTGTAATCATGCAAATGTCGAATATATGCACACATTGGATGCAATCTGATCAGTACTACAGTGTCCATCTGTTATTAGATGGGAATTCTTCAAGTAATTAATTTCTTATGAGCTGGTAGTATTTTTTTTTCAAATATTTTTTTTATTTTCCAAATAATATAATGTTTCACAATGCAAACATCAATAAATAAGCATTATAAACCTTTATATACACTATGAACAATTGACCTGAACAAAGGAGGGAAAAATTAATAAAATATATGAAATTAGTAACAAAAATTTATAACATTCAATTAATAAAGCATAAAGTTACACATTCATTATTTAGGGTTCATTTTTAATATCTCAATAAGAGTTCATTTTTCCCAATGATTGTTTGTCCATGTTTTAGGTGAAATTCTCGATTCCTTCACCTTGATTTCTAATGCCGCTGTTTCTTCCACCAATCTCAAGAATTCTTCCAGAATAGGTTCTTGTGAAGACTTTCACTTTTAGTTATATATTTCCTTGCCACAGCTAGTATGGACCAAAGTAGGTATATATCTTTTTTATTCATTCCAATAGTATCATTAACATTTAAGAGGACTGGCATAGACTGGATTCGGGCCTGCTGGATCTAGCTTTGTTTGTGTAACTTGAGCACTAATCCAGGCATTCTCTAAAGTATTCAATTGTATTTATTACTGCTTGGTAGTAACTTGATTAAAGTTTAGCTGTCATTCTAAGTCTTTTGGATTAAACACTTGGGCTTCAGACCAGTTGTTTTACATTAGGAAGGTTTGTGGCATGCACTGTGGTGGCAGGACAGGTAGCTTTCATCCTTCTAAGTTGGGAACTGCTGATTGAGAGCCCAGTGTCTGTCATTCTTAAAGTGTATTAGTTCTGGTTTAGGCACTTGGGCTTCAGGCCAGTTATTTTACATTAAGAAGGTTTGTGGCCTGCACTCTTGTGGGAGAAGAGGCTGGACTCTGCCCTTCTGAGCTGGGAATTTCTGGTTAAAGGTTTATAGTGCCTGAATATTTGAACTGTATCTTACTGAAATTGGTACACCTTGTTTGCTGAATATAGCTTTGTTTATATGCTTGTTGTTTGTTTGCTTGTTATTTCCCTGGAACACTAATTCCACCTAATACGCAGCTTCTCAGTGCTTCTGTGGCTCACTAGTGATATCTGCATTGCTTACTGTACTTATTTCCTTGTTTCACTTGAAAGAAAGTTACTGTTTGTCGTTTTTGCATTTAAGTTACCTGTAACACATTGCACTTAAGTTACCTGGCACTTGCTCACTAAAGCAATTATATAAGTCAGCACTAAAAATTAAAAGCACTACACCCTCACTCCCCACTGGCCCTGGTTTTCAATTATTAAGGAATTCCCAATATTATTCTAGCATGTCCAAAGGTCAGTTGTCAATCTCCTCTCCGGTCCAGCTGGTGAATCTGGGAATCTTGAGGCAATGTTACAACTGCCTCATGTACACAGACAACCCTCTCCTCCTCCCAACAAATTCCAACACATGTGAGAGATGCAACCAAAAAGCCAAACTGGAGGCTAAGCTCTCTCAACTCAGTACTGGCATAACCAGTCAGACCTACCACGACAGCAAACCAAACACATAATCACACAAAAACATACTCGGAGGCTCTAAATAAAGATCTGCCGAAGCAGCAGAGACCTCCAAAGCAGACACCCAAGCAGCCGCTACACCAAAACAAAACACGTGCAACACATATCTCATAAAGCCAGTGTGCCAAACAGTCACAGCCCTTAAGACTAAACAACACACCTGATACACTTGTAATAGGTGACTCTATCGTCAGGCACACTGACGTCCTGCTCACCAGGCTGAACAAGGAGAGGGTCATGGTGAGCAGCCTGTCGGGTGCTAGTATCCGCCACATAACACAAGCACTCAGGTCATTCCAAGGCAAGTACAAATATGACTCAGTCATTGTCCATGCTGGTGTGAATGACCTGAGACGTACCTCCCTGGACTACATGAAAAGAGACATAAAGGAGCTCTCTGAGCATGTAGCCCAGGCCGGTATGACCCTGACCTTGAGTAGCATCTTACCCTCACCAAGAATGATGCCACAATATGAAGACAAGATGATCAATTTCAACAATTGGCTTAAGTACTGGTGTCATTCAAAGGGGATCCAATGCCTGTCAGCTTGGGATGATATGCTCGACAAGCCACAGTGCTTTGCTAGGGACGGCTTGCAGCTGTCGCCCCTGGGCTTTCGGATATTGGCAAAGGTTCTTGCTACACCCATAGTGCCTTTTTTAGGCAAGGCTCAAAAGACAAACCCACCTCCATAGGTATCACAAGGGATAAGAAACTAAGAGTAATGCTACTCAACGCCAGAAGTCTAAACCTCAAGATGCACACTCGAAACTCTCCTTAGCATGGAGAACATCGATATCTGTGCAGTAACAGAAACCTGGTTCAGGGCTCCCGAGAGCACCCCAGCACTACCAGGTTATACCTCATACCATGCTTTTCGCCCCAAAACTTGGACCGAACCACAAAAGGAGGGGAGTATCGATATTCATCAAAGATACCCACATCTCCAGGTTGGTGGCAAAGCACGAAGCATCAGAGACTATCCATGTGCAACTAACAGTGGGTAAAACTGCCTTCCAGTTTATAGCCTGCTACAGACCACCCTCCCAAACCCAGGAACCCCACTCGGCCTTCCTGAGAACACTGGAAAATATGAAGGTCTCTCCAAACACCATTATATTGGGTGACTTCAACTACCCAAACATAGACTGGGAGCATTACTCTAGCTCCAACACCCTAGCCCAAAGGTTCCTAGAATTTATAAACTCAAATGCTATGGAACAACTTGTTACCACTTCCACAAGAGGGGAAAAAATACTGGACCTGATCATCACCAACATGGGGACTCTATGCTCCAGACCAGAAGTGTATCCCTCACTGGTAAGATCAGACCATAAACTAATCTCACTGGATATTCACATCCCAACCCCACCCCCTGCCCAGAAAACCACAGTGAAAAACTTCTCTAAAGCAAATTTTACACTCCTCAAAACTGAGGTGGAATCCTTCAAAACCCCCGGGCCTGTGGAAAATACGGCCCAGACCGCAGAATTCTTTATAAACGCATTCTATGAACACCTTCAGGAATGCATGGATCATGCGATCCCAAATAAAACCAAGACCCAATCCTCCAAAGGCAGACGTCCTGTCTGGTGGACCCCAGCCATAAACAAACTATACAATAGAAGGAGGAAGCTACTAAATGATAAAGCAAAATCCCAAAAAGGGAAGGCATCACTGATCAGTATTAGCAAAAAACTACGGGCACACATAAAATTGTCTAAGGCCAGCTTCGAGAGAAAAATTGCACAGGACACTAAGGATAATCACAAGGCTTTCTTTAGTTATGTTAGGAACCTGGGTGGTAATTCCCAGATATGCTCAGAATTAGTCCAAAATGACAAAAAATACACCGAACCCACAGACATTGCCAACATCCTAGCTGACAGGTTCAGCGCAAACTTCTCCCCCCCCCTCCCCACCAAAAGGGCAAATATCTATCCCAGCAGAGTGCTGCCCCCCTGACATCTCAGATGCTCAGGTAAGAGCCACCCCTCCAAAGCAAAAAACACAGCATCAATGGGACCAGATGGTGTCCCAGGCTGCGTCCTACATGAACTCAAAGAAGAGCTAAACCCAAACATAAAACTACTGTTCAATCTCAGCCTTACTACAGGATATGTGCCCAAAGAGTGGCGTACAGCAACAGTGGTCCCTCTCCATAAAGGTGGTGCCTAACGGATCCTGGAAACTATCGCCCCATAAGCCTGACTAGCTTAGTCTGCAAAGCTATGGAAAGGATCATCATGGACCTCATAAATAAAGATATTGGGGACCTACAAACACTGGATCCTACCCAGTTCGGCTTTGTTAAGGGCAGATCCTGCCTCTTAAACCTGGTTGATTTCTTTGAAACAGTCACCAAGGCCATTGACAAGGGGAAGGTGGTCCACACAGCCTACCTGGACCTCGCAAAAGCCTTCAATACAATACCCCACTCGGGCATTATAGATAAGCTCACCAGCTTAAATATAAACCCCTATGTCACTAGATGGATTGCAAACTGGCTCCAGGACAGAACCCACATGGTTAGAATTGCTGGAGCCATGTCAGACTCCAAACCAGTTACAAGTGGTGTCCCACAAGGCTCAGTCCTGGGACCTCTCTTGTTCGGTATATATTTCTCGGAGGTACAGGCCAACACGGAAGGACTGTGGCTGACCAAGTTCGCAGATGACTGCAAACTGGGTACCATAATCGACTCTCCAGCCGACACAAGCATCCTCCAAAAGGACCTCATAGAAACAGACAACTGGTGCCAGTGCCATGGCCTCAAGCTAAATGCAAAAAAGTGTATAGGCATCCCCTTTGGCAAAAACAAAGTGCCCACAAATTACCACATAGGTGGAAATCCATTAAGTACAGAAGAAGTAATTAGGGACCTGGGGACCCAAGTTGATAGCAATCTCTCATTTGACAACCACGTGGCCAAAGTGGTTAGAAAAACATTTTATATAGCCTACCTAATCATGAAGGGATTCACATCTAGATCAGGGGAGGTCATCGTGCCTCTTTACTCATCCCTCATCAGGCCCATAATTGAGTACAATGCCCCTTTTGGGATGTACCTTACCAGACACCTGCAGCAACTGGAAAGACCCCAAAAGTACCTCACCAAGAGGATCAAAGGGCTCAAACAGATGCCATATGCTGCCCGCTTAAAGAAACTCCAGCTCTACTCAGTGGCATACCACCTGTTCAGAGGTGATCTGTGCCTGACGTATAAAGCCATGTCCAACCCGGAATTAATGGACATGCTGCACCTCAGAAAATCCAAATCCCATCGAGCTACGCGCTCGAGAGACTTGAACCTCAGCACTGAAATAAATAGGACATGCTGGAGGAACAGATTCATAACCCAGAGGCTCCCTTCACTCTGGAATAAAATCCCAGTCCAGGTTAGGCAGAGTCCCTCATTGACTCTCTTCAAGAGGAATCTTGATGAGTGGATGGGAGATCGTAGGTTTACCCCGGGTATCACTTCTGTGTCACTGTTAGATAGAGGCACAGTATACTAACCTCGAAAAAGGGCATAGCAAAATAAATTTAAAATGGGTGGCGAAAGCCAAACACATTCTGGCTAGGCTTATAAATGCCCTAGGGCAGATAGCCTAGTATGAACCTATGAACCTATAAAGATTTGGTTAAAATAAAGGTATCTGTGAATATAGCTTGGAGAAAAATAGTAATTTCTTCCCAGAATTTTTTTAAATTAATACAATCAAAAAATATATGAGACCAGTCAGCTTTACAGTTTAAAGAACATCTCCAACAAATGGATTTATCAAGTGAATTGAATTTGGCTAGTTTATCAGGTGTAATAAATGCCCTGTGAATATATTTCCATGTAAATATTTTCCATACTTGTAAATTAAATGTTAACAGATCATAAAAGATTTGTTTTACTCTCAATTGATAGATTAGTATGACATCCTTTTTGAAATTCCAATATCTTGCATTAGAGTTAGTTGTATATGTTATCAATATTTTGTATAATTTTGAAATTAGATTTGTCCAATTATAATTGACGTAAATAACTTCAGTTATTAGACTTATCAAATTTGGACTAGTTTTATAAGGAGAATTAATAATTGTACTATTAAGATCCCTAACATATGACAATATGCTTTGTAGTATCAACCAATCTGCTGATTGAATGTAATATTTATTCTGAATTTGTTGAATGTCTAACACTACTTGATTCTCTATACAATGTTGCCAACAAGTGAAATTTGTCCCCTCCCATCTAGTTAAAATAACATTATGAATTTTATTGAAGAAATTCTTGGCAGAGCTAAAGGGTATTATCAAGTCTAGCCAGATCTTAATATCCATGTTAGTGTATATAAATCTTCTGAATAAATTTTAAATATTATTTATATAATTTGTTTGTTGGTTTTGTTATATTATATTGAATATTAACAGTCAATATGTGCCACATCCTATTATTTTGTTCACTTAATATACAATTTTTAATTATTTTATTTTAATTTAGAAAGATAATAGTGTGCAATGTTTTCCATGTTGAAGAATAAATAGGATCTATCCAATTAATGATAGTTCTTAATATGAAAGCTTTTATGTATGATTCTAGATCTGGAAGTTTAATTCCACTCATTTCCCAAGATCGACTATGATGTGTACAGGCTATTCTATTTCTTTTTGGATACCAAAGAAAGTTTAATAGAATTTTATTTATTTCTTTCTTGCAAGATTTTCTTGTTAAGTACTATAGGAATAGCTTGTGCAATGTAATTAAGTTTTGGAAGTATTGTCATTTTTATTATTTGTAATCTGTCTTCAAATCTCAAGAACATTTTATTCTAGTTTACTATTAACATTTTTATTTTATTAATTATGTTGCTATAATCTGTGGCTATTGTAGATTCCAAATTATCACATAGTGTTATTCCTAAATATTGTATTATGGGAACTTGTTTTCCTATCACACAATTTGTAGTTAAGGTAAATTCTTTCTTTTTATTCAAATGTATATAATTAGATTTTCCCTTGTTAAATCTAAGGCTGGAAATATTATAAAACCTTTCCACTATTTCATCTAGTTTTTGTACTGATTTCTCCGAGACAGATAATGTGAGTAAAACATCATCAGCAAATAACATCATTTTTGAACTGAGTTGACCATTCACATCTATGCCTGATATATTAGAGTTGTGGCTTACTAATGAGGCAAATAATTTAATTCCTAAGGCAAACAGGATGGGAGACTTCGGACATCCCTGCTTTGCACATTTGATTATTTCAATAGTCTTTGAGGTAAATGGCCCAAGTTTTACATAAGCCAAATTGTTTTTATAAATATTCTATATTAGCATAATAAAATTAATAGAAAATTCAGACAATTCTAAAGCCTTAAAAAGAAAATCCCAGCTCAATGAATCAAATGTTTTTTCTATATCTAAACCTACTATTAGAGCTTCTTGGTTGTATATGTTTAGAAAATCTATGAGTTTTAGAATTTTTTTGTATATTGTCATGTTTGTGTCTTTTATAAATGAATCCTGTTTGATCCTCATTTATTATGTGTGTCAATGATTTTTTAATTCTACTAACAGATATTGACATGAATAGTTTATAATCATTGTTAAGTAAGATATTGGCCTATAAGATTTACACTGTATAGGGTCTTTGTTTTCTTTTATAATGGGTGTAATTAAGGAGTATCTCCATGAAATTGGAGTTGTGTTTTGTGCTAGAATTTCGCTCAAAGTTTTGTGAAACAATGATATTACTGAAGATGGAAATATACGATTCATTAATTATTCCATCAATTCCCGGTGTTTTATTACTTTTACTTTCCTTGATTTTTTGAGTAATTTCTTTTAGAGATATTTGTTTTTGAATGTCTAACTTTAACTTTTCTGGTATCACCTTTACCTTTACTAATTTCAGGTCTAAGTCTGATGCATTAGTTATATGTGAAGTATTATTATAATGGTCAGAGAAATAATGTTTAAATGCATCTAGTATATCATTTATATCCGAAACATGTATAATACTTGTAATATTATTTTCAATTGAATGTTTTTTTTTTAATCTTATAAATTATGCATATGTTTGGGTGATACTGCACAGGAACTAAGTTGTAACCTTTTTACAGCTATATTAGTTTTGTGAGTTAGGATTTCACTATATCTTTTAAGTCTTCCAATGCTTTTTATGATTATTTTGTGTGTAAGTAGATGAATTCATAGTGAGATCTGTAATTTGTTTTTGGATGTTACATAATTCTGATTCCCACTCTTTTAGCTTGTTTTTATACCATGAAAGAATTTTTGCATTTAGACAGGCTTTCAAGGTATCCCAAAGATTAATTACATTTATTTCATTAGTGTAGTTTATATCTAAAAAGAATTGTACTTTTGAATCTAACCAAGGTTTAAATTGTTTTAATTTTGTAATGTAAACTGGAATTCTTGACATAAAAATTAATTTCTTATAATCTGTATGTATTTTGAGAATTAATGAATTATGGTCTAAAATGGGACAAGGAATGTTATTATTTTTGAATTTAGTTTTTGAGATATGAAGATTTTATCAATTCTTGTATGTGTCCCGAATCTGTGGTCTTGGTGTGAAAATAATAATGAATTGTTCTCCTTATAACTAAATGTATCAATTAGATTTAAACTTTCTTCCCATTTCTTAAGTAGCTTCCCTATAGAACGTATGCGTAAATTTCTTTTGCTTGTGGTCTTTGATTTATCCAAAATACAATTAAAGTCGCCTCCCAAAATCAAATGTCCTTTATATACTCTAGTTATTAGATCCATGTGTTTTCTTATTGTCCCAACCCCAATACCTGGAAACCAATATATATTTACTAATATCCGGAGTCTATTGTTATATTTTACTATTACTATGGCTAGGAGTCCTTCTTTATCTACATATCTGTAAATGATTTGAGGCATAGTGACTTTTTTGCATAAAATTAAAGTTCCCCTAGTCTTTTTCTTTATGAAGAGTGAGATAAGATTATATATTCATTAGGATTCCAGCTAAATGTCTCATTTGTTTTGAAGTGAGTCTCTTGAAGAAATACTACTTGTACTTGATTTAATTTCATATATCTTAATAAATTAGATCTTTTCTTTGGATTGTTTAAACCATTAGTATTTAAGGACAAAATATTCAAGTCCATTTTCAGTATTTAACTTTGCATCATATTTGTTTTGTATTATATTTTGTAATACCATACCAAATGTAAAATGTGGAACTACTGTGTTAATAATTCTCATTGTAGTCAATATTTTAATTTTGGTCAAATAACTTAAAATAGAGTTTAGTACAAGCCAATAAAAAAAAAGAAAAAAGAAAAATGCCAAAATTACTTGTATAACAACAAGTATATACATATTTGTGTAAACCCTCTAATGTACATGAAGTGAAATACACTTCAAATCTGCTAGATGAGAAGAAATCTAACAGATTGCCTACCATAATTTCCCTCATGGAAAAAAGAAAGAAATAAAAAAATGAACCCCTTTCGAACTCCAGTACACCTTTTCTCTTATCTTGGAGATTTAACAATATTAGTTATTATTTTCCCTATATAACTATTAATAATGAATTAGCATAATGTATGGAAATGAATATTGATTTGGTAATACAATTTAATTTTAGATTAGATTAGACTTTTTTTTCAGAATTTAATCATCCTATCATACACTACTTAAACATTCATAAAGTAAACTCTCATTTATAATACAGTAAATGTTGCTTAACATTAGTTCTCTTTAGCCTGAGAGAAGTATATATACATAGTAATAGTCTCCAATATTCTGATATGACCAATATACTAATGAGTATGTCAGATAAACACTCTCCTACATACTAAAAATATATTATAGCTGAGTGAAGTAGATTTTGAAATGTATCAATAAGTGAAGATAAATACAGACAAGTCTATTCAGAACACTTGAATCATACTACAAAAGCTATGTAGTCCATAAAATGAACCCTTAGAGTTGTGTTCACTAGAGATGATAATGTAAAAATGTTTAAGTGAACAATACATGTCATAAATCTCTACGTATCACTCACATGCTTTCAATTAGAGACAAATGAAAGCATAACCAGATTCAATTTATTTTATGTCCACCCATGAATGTAGCTGTGACAAATTAAAAGAAAAAAATGAAGAAAGACAGCATTAGACCATAGTGATCACTCATTGATGATGAAACAAAAGCAGTTTGCCCTGATTAGTGGCCATGTGGGTGAGAAATTTATAAGCTTCTTAATACTAATGCATAGTTATAATATCAGTTCATATTATGAGAATATCATCACAGAATATTGAACAAAATGCTAGTCAAGACAAAGCATTACTGAAGCTGTTCTGCACAGCCACAGTTCCTTAGAACCTTTATAATAGAGTGTTTATCAAAGACTGTGTCATGCAGGAAGATACAAGAGTAGGCAGACTCCCTTCTTTGTTATTAAACTGTTAAAAGTAATGACACTCTAAAAAATACAAAACCTATTAAGCTGAACAGTGCCTTAAGAAATCGCTCTATCTCGTATCTATTTAATTAGTGTTTTACTTGAATTTCCCATCAAGAATTACAATTTACAAATCTGCCTTATTTTACTACTTGAAGCAGTAGCAAAAGCAGACCAAGACAACATTTTCTCATGGGCCCTTTACTTTAAAGAAATAAAGATGAAATTCCAAGGTGAACTCATTTTACCAACCATCTCACTAAGAAACTGATAACCTTATTATTTAAACAGTTGTCAATATTCAGTAAAAATATCAGCTGCATAATCATCATCTATACAACTAATGTATGAAGGATTAAAGGTAGTGTATGTTATAAATACCTGCCTTAACCAGATGTGTAGCATACAGAATATAATTTAGGATTTGCATTTCTTAGGAACCTATGTTTGTAAATGTGTAATTCAAACAATTCTTGTTAGAATGAATGATATCTAAACTACTTTATTATGCTAATTTATGTGCAGTTTTACTATAGGTTTCCCAGTACTTCCCTGTCATCAAGGCAACTCCCACAATACATCAACAAGCACTTGCAAGACTGTCTGAGATGCCAATTTTATGAGTTATAGAACCATGGCTTAAAGTTTTGTTGGGAATAAATCAACTGTTCATCATAGAAAATAAGTACACATGCCCACACAATTTAGTAGTGCAGTCAAACAACTACTTGAATGTTGGTGTAGGAATTCTGGCTAATTACCAGCATCTTTGCCACTTTACTGAAAGTTGAACCCCACTTACCAAAGATTAGAAAGCACTAAAGGAAGAGGAGAGTAATCAGCAATTTACTATCTACTGTATTCACTATTTATTTGGTAACTACTTAATCAAATCAATTGAACATGTCTAGGCAATGTGAGCAGAGGGAAATAACAACACTGCACAGTACAGGGTTTACTATGTTATCTAATAAAGCAATGTGCACATTATATTCAAATAAGCAGGAGCTATAAGTACAAGGTAACAAGTCCCTTTGTGGCTTCTGAAATTAGATGATTTCTGTTACCAGGTTAATGAAGTATTCAGTATAATATGTCTAAAACCTGTCTTAATTTTACTAATTATGTGCACAGAAGTATGTCACAACTGCAGCTGATGTGTGCATCTCACACACATATTTTCCTATTTATACTTGCAATGCTGTAACAGATGCTTATAAAACTATCGGACATGCCATTTACTGGATCACCACAGCATAGTGTATCTTATAGCCTAGGTAGGAATAATTCAGAAGTAAGATAGTACTGTGTTTACTTCAAGTGTAACAATGTAGTCTGTAATGCTTCTATTACTTTTTCAATTGGATATTATTCAATGTTACTGTAAATTCATCTTTTTTGTTACCTACATGAAAAACAGCTACTCTGTCACTGATTTCACACCTATTCTTTTTATTTATTTAAAAGAAGTCAGGGTTTGTAGATTTTAATAATCCAAAGACCATGTTAAATGAGCTTAAAATATACTGCTTGTGCAACTGATATCACACTACAAGCACTATCGTAACAACAGACAAGAAGGGGATTCCTTAACTGACTATTTCCACCTTAAATCTTTCATAGCAGACAAGGGAAGCTCCAACTAGTGCACAAGAATATTTCAAATTACAGCATTGTCAGAACCCAGTAACGGAACTCTATATGTTAAGTTGTCTATCTCGCCTTCATTCTTGCTGGTTGGGTTCGGAGCCGATCCTTGGCTCCGACTCGGCCATCTTCAAAAGCTCAAGAGCTGCTTACTGGCTCAAGGCACCCTCCTATATCCCATGATGCTTGGCACTAGATACTCAGATCTCATTTGCTGCTTCTGCTACGAGGTTGCATTTACTGGTTCAGGTCGTAAAACACAACGTTTAACACAAGCGCTTTCACTCGGTTCCTACCGAGCTTTATCAAGTACCATGAAAGCTGCATAAATGGCAGTTTATATACATTTGCTTACTTCAATTGAATTCATTACATATGCAAATGCTTTCTTAAGGTAATACCACTTAGTATTTAAGTAAAAATCATTGTTTAAAAATGTGAAGATTGTTTTGTACATTATATCATAGTAAACTAAAGTGTTATTCTATTTAAAATTAACATGGGGATTTTTTTAAAACATAACATGTCACAATACATCTAAATCAGTGCAACATATGCAAATTGTGCTATTATGGTTGCAATCATCTTAAGAGATAGAAAAATAAAACTAAAGGAGAGAAAGAGGGGAGGGAAGCGGAAGTGAATAGAAAAGAAAAATGAAAGAATAAAGTTGATAATATGTACAAATATCTATGTATATAGCAGCAAACCATGTATGAATATGCAATGGCGAGATTTTCAAGCAAAAAAGAGGGGTGGCTATGGGAACACCCTGTGCCACAATCTACGCCAATGCTGTGCTCCACATGTGGGAAAGTAAATATATCTTTCAGCAAGAATGGGCAAAACACATTATGTTCTACCGTAGGTTTCTAGACGACATTTGTATTTTATGGCAAGGAACCACAAATGAACTGGATTTGTTTTTAAATTACATCAATTCTTCAACTAGTTTTTTGTGTTTCACCCATGTTGTAAGCGAAACAAGCCTAAATTACTTGGATGTCTCTATCTACAAAGATCACAATACAAAACAGGTTCACTCCAAAATTTTTCGGAAGACAACCTTTTCGAATTCATTGCTACACTATACCAGCCAGCACCCCTTTCACCAAAAGAAAGGGATTGTGAAAGGACAATTAATCAGGGCTAGTAGAATGTGCAGCAAGAAAGATGATTTTGATGATGAAATCAAAAAACTACACAGCATGTTTTTACAGCGTGGGTACCCATTGGATCTACTAATCACCCTTACACAAGAAGTGATTAATTTAAGGGACAGTTCTTACAAACCCCTGCTAGGCGTTGGATGTATAAATTCAAGGCAAAATGAAGGAAACAAAAGTAATATAGAAAAAAGTTGTGGTTTTGTATACACGTTTTCCAATGACAACATTGGGATTGAACAGTCTATACGAAAGCATTGGCCGGTACTCAAAATGCATGATGATTTTAATTCGATACTGGAAAATAAACCTCAATTTATAAGAAAGAAAGGTCCCAGCCTCAAAGAAACATTCGAGAGAAGAGACCACCGACAGAGCAACAGACAAGGAGCTAAAAAAGGAACTTATAAATGTGGGGCTTGTAAACAATGTCACATGATAATTCACAACTCTCATTTGTTTTTGAAGGCAAGAAATTTTGACATCAAGTCACAGGGACATTACACCTGTAATACTAAGGGAGTGGTATATTTAGGACTATGTACTACATGCAATAGTTTCTACATTGGAAAAACGGAGAGAGAGTTGAAAAAAAGATTATACGAACACTCCTATGACATAGAGAAGAAGAAGGAAAATAATGCCTTCTACAAGCATTCACTTACATGTCCAAATTATAATCTCAAGTTCATAATCCTAGAACAAGTGCTACAAAATGAAAGAGGTGGTGACTGGGAATCTGTTTTAGAATCCAAAGAGCTAGCATGGCAACTAAGATTAGATGCAAACAAAAGTCCTGGATTAAATGATACTTTAAGCATAAGCTCAATTTTAAAATTAAGGAGAGCCAAACTCTAACATCCAGTTCAGGGAGAACTAATTAAATATTAGCTTATTTTTCAAAATCAATTTTAAAATATTTTTAGAATAGTTCTTAGAAAGAAATCATGTTGTTCAGCACATTTTTAACATATTTGTTGTATATCTGTATAGGTTTTGCTGCTACTAAGGTTTATTTTTAATACAATTATTATATATGCATAGATGGTTTGCTGCTATATACATAGATATTTGTACATATTATCAACTTTAATTCTTTATGTTTTTTGTCCATTCAGTTGTGCTCCTCTCTTCCCCCCCTTCCCCCCCCTCCCATTCCCCTTTGCTCTCCATGTGTCTTTTTTCTTCTATCTTCAAAACAATTGCAACCACAAAAGCATAATTTGAATATTTGCACTGATTTAGATGTATTGTGACATGTTATATCCAGTTCAGGGAGAATTAATTAATTATCAGTTTTTATAATCAATTTTAAAACATTTTTAGAATAGTTCTTAGAAAGAAGCCATCTTGTTCAGTACATTTTTAACATATTTATTGTATATTAGTATAGGTTTTGCAACTGTTAAGGTTTCTTTTCAATACAATTATTGCATATTCATACATGGTTTGCTGCTATATACATAGATATTTGTATATATTATCAACTTTATTCTTTCATTCCTCTTTTCTATTCACTTCAGTTCCTTTCTCTTCTTTCTATCCTTTAGTTTTATTTTTTCACTTTTTAGATGATGGCAACCACAACAGCATAATTTGCACATGTTGCACTGATTTAGATGTATTGTGACAGGTTATGTTTAAAAAAACAAAAATTCCCATGTTAATTTTAAACAGAATAACACCTTAGTGTACTATGATATAATGTACAAAACAATCTTCACATTTTTAAACAATGATTGTTTTAAATATTAAGTGGTATTACCTTAAGAAAGTATTTGCATATGTAATAAATTCAATTGAAGTAAGCAAACGTATATAAACTGCCATTCATGCAGCTTTCATGGTACTTGACAAAGCTCGGTAGGAACCGAGTGAAAGCGCTTGTGTTTAAACGTTGTGTTTTACGTGTTTTGGTGGAATAAAAGATCGTATTTTTGATAGCAGCATTGGAATTATTGCCTCCGCTCAGCCATCGTGGAATTTATTGTTCTGTGCTTTTGGTGCTACTAACTTTCTTCTTGGTTCAGGTCGTAAATTTCACTTTGTTCTTATATTTAAGCCTTTTTTGTACTTTGTTAGGTATACTTTTATTGTTATAGCTCTGAGTAGATTCTATAGCAGTTTGTTAGTGTTTACCCCCCCCTTCAAAACTTGTTTTCTCCCTAGAGAGTTTTTCCTTTTGCTCCCCCACCCCCGTTTACCTTTCAAAGTAAGCCGTTTTAGTTAGAGGCTTATCATTGTTTTATTTTTAAGGTAGACAAAAGTTTTCTTTTTAGTAAATTGTGGTAGCTTGTAGGTCTTATATTATTATAGTGTGTGTGTGTGTGTGTGTGTGTGTGTGTGTGTGTGTGTGTGTGTGTGTGTGTGTGTGTGTGTGTGCTGTTAGGGTGTGGTAACTTGTGTGAATTGTGTGTATTTTTTTCAGTTACCTACTCTCCATTCTACTTGTTATTTGTATTTGATTTTCCTTTACAGGAATGTCTAAAGACACAAAAGTGTCGGGATTCAAGAAGTGTGACTCATGCTGTCAGAAAATGTCTCTGACAGATGGTCACACTTCTTGCGTCTACTGTTTGGGCTCCCTACACCTGCAGGACTCTTTCTCGGTGTGTCATGCCTTTAGTCCAAGAGTCCTACAGGAGCGTAGGAATAAACTTATCCTGAGGGGTTTGCTTAAACCTGAAGGATCACCAGCCAAGACTCAGTCAGTGAAACCTTCTAGGCCATCGAAGCCATCGGCTCCCAGCTTGGAGCTGTCACCGGGTATGGCTTCTGCTTCAACTTCGGTTCCGGCTGGAACCGAAGTACCTATCTCTATGTCAACTTCGGCTCCGACTGGAGCCGAAGTACCTATCTCTCAGTCGGCTCCGACTCTTCCGTTGGAACTGTCAGGGAGTCGGAAATGCTCCAGGTCACCATCATTGGAGTCGATACACTCGGCTCCAGGGTCAGCCTTATTGCAATCTGAGCGGAATAATCAATCCCACTCTTCTCGGTCATCTAGGCTATCTGACCATGATTTGGAGAGAGAGTGATGAGCAGGCTTTTAAAGTCGCAGGCCCTGGCAAAAATGCTATCCAGCCCCCCTCACCAGGGTTCGGCTCTACCTGTTTCTCCAATAGTTCCTCCTTCGACTCATCCCTTGAGTTAGGAGTCGGAGCATGCTGTGGCTGGAACTGTGGGTCCATTGGCACAGATACCTCCCCTTTCGGTGCCGTCATCAGCTCCGATCTCTTCCATGGTGCCGTCCTTGGAGGGATCTGAGCGATGGGACTCACTCGTCGGCTCTAAGGGGGCGAGTGGCATCGGACCCTTGTCTGACCCCATTCTCCCTCTTGGAGCTTTGGCGCAGGTGAGTTCAGCTCCTACATCAGCTTCGGAGCCATCCCTCTCGGTGCCGGGAGGGATTCCGGTCTCTTCGGAGCCAGAGCCTTCAATGGCATTGGGAAGGGGCGCCTTCGAGGTCATGAGGAGTGTGCTGGCATCTGTGTCAGCCTCACAGTCGGCCTCATTGGCTCCTCCCCCATGGTGCCTGCTCCTGCCTCTGCCCCTCCTCCAGACCCCAAGCGTGGGGAACAAGCACTCCAGGGCAGCCCATTGGGTGTATCTTCCTCTTCCGAGGCCTCCCCTGTTCATTCAGTGGAGCCCCCTCGAAAGAGAAAATGCAAGAGGAAGCATGTTGACTCCCCCGAGTCTGTCACTTCAGATACCGATTTGGAGGAGTCGGAAGGGTCCCCGAGATCCCCCTCTGAGGACGTCTCCTTCTCAGACATCCTTGAAATCCTTAGACAGAAGGGGAACTGGACTACCCTTAACCCTTCCAAGGATGAGTCTGTATTCCTGGATGTGTTTGGTTCCCGACCCTGCACCTCCTGGGTGTCTCCGCCTTTCGATCCACTGATGTCGGTGGTGGCTCGAAAGGCGTGGTCAGCTCCAGACATAATGGAACCAGCTCCCTGTAGGCCCACAAAATTCATCACCACCCCTCAGGACAAGCAATTTCTGACCAAGGGTGTTCCTGTTGATGCCATGGTGATAGCAGCGGCCACTAAAAAGGAGTTGGCTGAAATTTCTTCATCTGTCCATCCCCCTAATAAGGAATCTAGGATGATGGACAGATATGGGAAGCGGATGTTTTCCTCAGCAACCTTTTCCATGAGGTCTCTGAACTATTTGTGCCATATTACCCACCTTCAAAGGGATCTCATTAAAGAGTTAGGAGATACCCTTCAAGATCCATCAGCTGCGGGGGCTCAGGCTAAGATAGCCTCCCAGCTGGCGACTCTAAATTCTGTAGTAAACTCCTCCATGCGGCTCATCTCTTATGCAGCCGATGGCACGAGTAGGGCCGCAGGCACAGGTGTGGCTTTGAGGAGACATGCTTGGATGCGGTTATGCAACTTTGCGGAACCCTTTAAGGCATCTTTCACCAACATCCCCTTTGATGGTTCTGCTCCGTTTGGACCACAGGTGAAGGATACCCTTACCAGGTTTGAGCAGGAAGGCAAGACTCTCTCTGCTGTTGGAGTCCGTTTTTCCACTCCTTCAATACCGTATCCCAAGGGTCAGAAGAGTGGGAAGATGTGGTTCCGGAAATCCCAGGGAGCTGTGCCTGACACACGTGGAGAGTTCCCCTCCAGGGGCAGAGGAGGGAACAACAATAGACGCCGCCCTAGGGGCAGGGGTGGGTCTGCAAAATCAGGGCCAAAGAGAATCCTTTTCTGACAAGCCCTTCCAGCATCCTTGAAGTGCTGCCCGGCTGTCCACCTTTGGAGGCAGTCAGGGGAAGAATATCGCTGTACCCAGCAGCCTGGCAAAGTATAACAAAAGACAAATGGGTACTTTCAATCATATCAGAAGGCTACAAAATCCCCTTCTTTCGCACTCCCTACATTCCCAACAAATCCCTTCCAGATGTTCCACCCAATCTAAGGGATTAAGCAGTTCAAGAAATTTCAAAACTGCTAAGAAAAAAAGCCATCCAGTCAGTCCCAGCAGTCCAACAAGGATCCAAAATTTACTCAAGGTTCTTTTTGGTACCAAAAAAGACAGGGGATTGGAGACCCATTCTGGATCTCAGCAGACTAAACAGGTCTGTTCAAAGAAGAAGTTCCGGATGGTCACGCTACAGTCCATTTTACCCTTTCTGGATCAGGACAATTGGATGTGCTCCATAGATCTTCAGGATGCGTACTACCATATCAAAATGCACAAATGCTCCAGAATATTCCTCCACTTCCTGCTGGGAGCCAGACATTATCAGTTCAGAGTGCTGCTCTTTGGTCTCACCACAGCTCCCAGGGTGTTCACCAAATGTTTGGCAGTAGTCACTGCTCACTTGAGACGGCAAGGATTCCAGGTGTTTCCATATCTAGATGACTTGCTCCTTACTGCAACCACCAGGCATCACCTGCTGCTAGCCAGAGACTGCACCATCCAAACATGCTCCACTCTAGGCATCACAATAAATTTCAAAAAGTCTGCATTGTCACCTTGTCAATCTATCACCTTTATAGGCACAAACTTAAACACAAAGGACATGTCAGCGACTCTACCAGTAGACAGAGTGTTAGCCATTCGATGACATGTGCAGGTCTTATTAGGATGCAAAAAGATTCAGGCCAGATTTGTCCTAAAAACATTGGGTCTTATGGCAGCGGCTATAATACTAGTCCCCCTTGCAAGTTTTCATATGAGGATTCTTCAGTGGATGCTTTTCACACAATGGTCTTTAAAGCAACTCCCGATGTCTCACAGGATAATGATTACACAGTCATACAAAAACCAACTTGTTTGGTGGATGGTTTCCCCATCATTACACCAGGGCAGACCATTTGTTCTTCCTCCCCCAGTAGCTACGGTGACCACGGACGCCTCCCTGATCGGGTGGGGGGGCATTATCAGGGCAGAACAGTCCAAGGCACCTGGCAGCCTCACAAGTACCATCTGCATATCAATGTCTTGGAGATGAGAGCCGTGCTTTTAGCGTTGCAAGCTCTTCAGAACTCTCTTCCCACCAGAACCATTGCAATTCAAACAGACAATATGTCAGTGGTATGGTACATCAACAAGCAGGGCGGAACCAAGTCATTCCCCTTATGTCAAGAAGCACTCAGACTTTGGCAGTGGGCGATCTCTTCCCAATGGTTTCTGATAGCAGTGCACATCTCTGGGAAGTCCAACGTTATAGCAGACAGGCTGAGCAGAGCAATTTGCATGCCTCACGAGTGGTCTCTCAATCAGACTGTGGCGGACAGAATCTTCCGCAAATGGGGTCAACCATGCTGCAACCTTTTTGCCACCCCCTTCAACAGCAAGTGCGACAATTTTTTCTCTCTCCTACCTCTTCCCGGACACCTTCCCAGAGACGCTCTAGTTCACGATTGGCCCCAGGGACTTCTTTATGCATTCCCTCCATTCCCCCTGATTCCCAAACTAATTCAGAAAGCTACCACACTGGGATGCAAGATGATCATCATTGCCCTTTACTGGCCTTGACAAATTTGGTTCCTCTTCCTGCATCATCACCTTCTAGAGCATCCCTGGACCCTGAACCTAATTCCAGATCTCCTGATCCATCAATCGGGCGGGCTGCACCAATCTCTTCAATCCCCCCACTTCACTGCTTGGTTTCTCCACTTCTGACTTTAGCCAGGCTTCCCAACATCTCCCATTCGGTGCGTGAAATCATCTTATCCTCGCATAAGTCAACCACTAGAAAGACTTATGCTAGTAAATGGAAACGTTTTTCCTTATGGGCAGAGAACAGGAATATAGATCCCTTTTCAGCCCCTGTGCACCATATTTTAGATTTTCTAGCAGAACTTTTTCGAACTGGATCCTCTTCTGCCATGATTAGAGTTCAGCTAGCTGCAATTTCAAACTTTCATATGGGCCTATCTGATTCAAGCGTCATGTCCCATAAGCTTTGTAAAGCCTTTCTGAAGGGGACCACTCTACTCAGGACCCAGTAAGAGATCCCCCGCCTCCGTGGGATCTGAATTTGATTTTAGTTTCCCTGATACTGCCCCCCTTTGAACCAGCAGCTTCTTGTTCCTTGAAGTTTCTTTCTTGGAAAACCCTTCTTTTGGTTGCAGTTAAGTCGGCCAGAAGAGTTTCTGAACTTCAGGCTCTTTGTGTTCATCCTCCTTATCTAGTTTTTTCACAATGATAGAGTTTATCTTCGGACTAATCCTTCCTTTCTCCCAAAGGTCACTTCTGATTGTAATTTGAATCAGTCCATTGAATTGCGCGTGTTCTTTCCGAATTATTCCAACAAGGCAGAATACAAATTACATCAGTTGGACGTCCATAGACAATTACGCTTTTACTTGCATAGGACCAAGCAATTCAGAAAATCAGACCAGTTGTTCCTGTCTTACTCTGAAGGAAAACAAGGCATACCAGTGTCAAAAGTCACCTTATCTAGGTGGTTGTCTTCTAATATTACATTTATATATCAGTTGAGAAATAAAGACCTTCCTGCTAAACCCAAAGGTCACTCCACCAGAGCTTTAGCTACTTCTGTGGCTTTTCAGGCTAGATTGCCAATGGAAACTATTTGTGCGGCAGCTACCTGGGCTAATCCCCATACCTTCATTTCATATTATAAGCTGGATGTGGCTTCCAGAAGCAGATCTGATTTTGGTTCCACTGTTCTGAAGAGTCTGTTCCGATGAGCCACCCAGGATTGAGGTTCAAGGGACGCTGTCCCAACCAGCAAGAATGAAGGCAAGATAGACAGCTTAACATTAAGAAGTTATGTACCTATCATAATGTTTCATGTTAGTTGTCTTCTTCTCGCCTTCTTTCTTGCGTCCCACCCTCCATCCCCCTATCCTAGTAGACCAAGAAGAGTTCCTTAAGCTTCTTTGTCACTGGCTGAGTCTTCTCTGGCTGTTACTTCTAACTGTCAGTCTCTCCAGTAGTTTCCTGTATCCTGCTGCAGTTACTGTATTATCATTATTATTATTATTATGTCTGCAGTTAGGCTACCAAACGAGATCTGGGTATCTAGCGCCAGGCATCATGGGATATAGGAGGGGGCCTCGAGCCAGTAAGCAGCTCTCGAGCTTTTGAAGATGGCCGAATCGGAGCCGAGGAAAGGCTCCGAATCCAACCAGCAAGAAAGAAGGTGAGAATAAGACAACTAACATGGAACATTATGGTAGGTACATAACTTCTTATTATAGTGACTCTAACTGTTTTTTCCACATTTAAAAATATGGATGTCTATGTTACTTTTAAAATGGGAATTTGAAGTGTAGTGAAGTCAGTAAGCCACAGAAACTATGATTAAAAATGTTCAATTCCTATTATGCAACAATGAGGTGAACAAAATATACTATTAATAAAAAGGGAGATGAGAAACAACATTTGTGTATATGTTGTCTCTGTTCTTCCTTTATATATAACTAATTATACTAAAGTGAAAGATAACATTTGAATCTGGTTTTCCTCACTGCCTATGAATGAGATGTAACTATATTTTTAGAAGTCACTCTAAGTTATAAAACTGGGCGGCCATGGTGGTGCAGTGGTTAGCATTGCCGCCTCACAGCAAGAGGTTCTCCCGTTCAATCTTCGGCTGGGGTGCCTTCTGTGTGGAGTCTGCATGTCCTCCCTGTGGTTGCATAGGTTTCCTCCGGGTGCTCTGGTTTCCTCCCACATCCCAAAGACAGTAGGTGGATTGGACACTCTAAATTGGCCCTAGGTATGAGTGCGTGCATGTGTGTGCAAATCATGAGCTGATAGATGATCCGCTTTGGTGACCCCTAACCGGGAAAAAGCCAGGAAAAGAAGAAGACTCTAAGTTAAAAAAACATTTAACATTATCAGACACAGCCACTAGACTTGTGATGAGTATGTTGCATAAAGTATGTTTAAGAAAAAGTATAAATGTCTCAGAGTATAATAGGCAATATAATAGATAAAATACCTACATTTGAGGTAAAGTCCAGAAGCCTATATCTTTGTTGATTCTTTGAGAGATTTGGATCAGTTCTTTGTTTATTTTTCCTTACATCAGACTAAGTATTTTTTTCTGGAGATCTTATAAAGTTGGTGGAAACAGTCCAGCCCATTTCTTCAGGAATTGTGATGATATTATTCTTGATGAAGGTAGAAGCTTCTTCAATGTTGTTAAAGGTTCTCAAGTCATTTGAATAGAAAAATTTGATTCTAGCAGGATATACCATCTGCACTTTTATTTCATTTTGTTTGAGAAGTTTCACTAATGGCAAAGTTTTTTTTCCTTGTTTCTAACACTTTTGCAGAATAATCATTGTCAAATCTGATCTGACTCTGTTTATATGTTATGGGACATTTTCTCCAGGCTGTTTTTAAATTGAGCTCTTTATCTAAGAAGGACAGGATCTTTACCACAATTGAGCTTGGTGGTGCATTAGGTGAAGAGGGTACAGATTTTCCTATGGCTCTGTGAGCTCTCTCTATTCCATTTGATAATCCCACTTTTAAATCAAGCATTTCAAGAAGCCAGGAATTCAAAAAAGGTGATGATGTCTTCTCCCTCAGTTTTTTCTGGAAGGCCAAATATTCTTATATTAGTTCTCCTCTCCCTATTCTCTAAATCATCCACTTTATTAAGTGGCCAGTTATTTTGGTGAAGTAAGAATTCTGTCTGATTTTTCTCTTCTTTGAGTCTTCCATCTATGTCATTTAGTGATGTCTCCATATCAAGTAGTTTACTTTGCTGTTGCTGCAGTATTTCTTTTAGTACATCTGTTTGCTTTTGGCAGTTTTCCTTGAGACTTTTCAAACTATCAGTGAATCTATCCATTTTTAATGACAGTTCATGTAATGTGGAATACATCAGTTATATCTCCTTCTTCAGAGTGGTTCCTGAGTGAGAATTCTTTAAACTGGCCATTACCAAACAGCGTGTGTTGTTCTCCAGAATATTTTGACAGGAAAAACTCAATAATATTTCTTGAAATTTGATAGAGTTGTAGTTCTTAAGTTCCTTAATATATTTTTTTTCTATTTCTGGTTAATGAAAATAATGTTTTCCCTGTTTTCTAGTACTGTTTTGTGGAGCTCTAAAAATGCTGCTTATCTGTTTGCCATCTAGGCTCCGCCATGAGCTGGTAGTATTGAAAGTAAAATATAGCAGAACAGAGTGAAATAATTGTAGAAAACTTTTGTATATTACCTATGAAGTTAGTAATATTTCCTGTTTTTCTTGTCATCCCACCCTTTTCTTCGTTTTTGTTTAATATGGTTTCATTTTGTTTTTATTATGTATAATTTTGTATTTCTGTGCTTTAATTTATTATTTCTAATTTTGTTTGTATTTGTTGTTATATAATTTTCTTTTTCTTATTTTTATTGTTTAATTTTGTTCTTATTTGCTCATCTGTTCATTTTTTTGTCTATTTTTTATTTTCATTTTTTTTTATTTTATAATTGTATACTAATTTTTTATTACTACAGCACTGTAGGTTAGGCAGGTCCCACATGATACTTTAACTCTGGCTACAGCACCAAGGCCCAGCACATCTGGGCAGTAGCCTGTTAGCACCCCCTCTGATCCCCCTGCACTACTTGGGCCCTCAGGTATTCTGCCCCAGAAGATAGGCTTATGGTCACCTCTGGTAGCAGTGGTGGAGGGGGTGTATTTATTTCTTGGAATCAGTTGCCAGGATTATGCACCACACAGTGGACAGACACCTATGTTGCATGGGGCTCCTGATTTCTGTCCTGGTACAAAATACGCATTAAAGATGCACACATCGGGCACTGCAGCCACCGGCACAGTGAGAGAACAGTGGTGACAGTCCACTGGGTGAGGACTCGATTCCCACTGTCACTTGTCCTGATGTCTACGAAACCTCGATTTCACCTACCCTCACCCCAACCATGATGTTAACCCCCCTTGTGTCCTTAACCATGCCTGTATTTTGTCTTGTATATCCTATCTGTCATCAATTGCTTCCTCAACTTGACAAATTGCCTGCCCCAGACATCCCTATGTCCCTTCCCCAACATAACTTTCTCACAAAAAAGGCACCTGTCCCAAAACAAAATTTTCCCATACATAGCTCTCCATTTCGCACATGCGTTTACTTGACACACTTGATTCAGTCCAAATGGCTATACAACATGATTATGTTGTTGTTACCTGTCTTTGGAGGTGATAGTCCAAATTCAGCTAATATTGTATACATCTGATTAGTTTTTACTGTTGAAGAAATGGATAGCTATGGTTATCTCCTACACCCTTCCTGTACATTCCTGTCATCCTTTCACTTTGTTTTTCCCCCAATTGCTCCCCAATTCACCACTTTCCTGACTTCCCCATTTCTTTTCTTTAAAGAATCAGTACAAGATGGTGAGTGATGTGCACCATCGCTAAGCAATGATAAAATACAGTTTTATCAGTAAATGTATGTAAAATTATCATACATACTTGTAAAATTCATGCCTACACCCCATTTGGAATCTAGTACCATCGGTCTCCATCAACAATGCATTACCCCATCCAGACACAAAGTCAATTCTTTAGCAGGTGTATTTTATACAATCAATGTTAACTGTCACATGTCATATTTATATTTTCCCTTTGTAGTCCCCAGTGCTTGCTCCTTATATCACTAATGTCATATTTTCAACATTAACTGTGCATGAAGCATCATTGCAAGATAGACATTAATGTTCAATAAAGCCTTAGTGCGAAATCTCCATTTATTTTTATAAAGCATGTGCACACCATGCTGTGCAATAAGCAACCTTGGTAAGCAAGGTAAATAAAAATTTTAATAAATAACAGAAATGAGAATAGTAGTGAATAATATTTGCCACAGCTTTATTTCAAACCAGTTCTATGTGACTGAAAAAAGGAACTTATCACAACCTGAGTTCAATTGCTACCTGCAGCCAAAGATTCGGATAAGTAGCAGGTGTATGCAACAGCAGTGACATCTGCAATTTTCCATTCAGTGTGTAAAATATAGCTGCAACTCAACTAACTCTCTAGCATCATCTGTTAATGCATTGATCTAACCTTGTTTTGGTTCAGATGGTGCTGGGTTTGAATACAGGTGTATGTAACAGTTTCACATACTTTTAAGTGTAAATAAAAATTTTAAATTGGGATACTTGTGAATCTGTGTCATCATTTTTGTGGAACATGGTAGTGGTTTCAAATACAGGTTTATATAATAGCTGTAATTGCTTTTGTCATAGGCGCAAATCCTTGCACGATGCGCACCATCATGCACCATCATGCAAAGATTCTGTAAAGAAAAGAAATGGGTAAGACAGAAAAGTGGTGAAATGGGAAGCAAGCGGGCAGGGGGACAAAGTGAAAGGAGGGCAGAAATGTACAGGAAAGGTGTAGGAAAGAACCATAGCTATCCTTTTCTGCAACACCAAAACATGATAATATATGAAGAATATTAGCTGAATTTGGACTGTCACCTCTAGAGAGAGAGGTGACCACAACACACTCATGTTGTATAGCCAACTGGACCAAAGCAAGCATGTCATGAGGATGCATATGTGAAATAGAGAGCTATTTACGGGATGATATTTTTTTGGGACAGGTGCACTTTTTTTTCTTTTTGGCATAGAGAGAGAATTGTTGGGGTAGGGACCTAGGTATGTGTGGGTAAGGTAATGTTGGTAGGTGAGGAAGCAATGGCAGACCAACAGCAGATACAACATGAGTCAGAAGGATGGTGAAGGACACAAGAGGGGGGTGAACACCATGGATGGGGAGAGGGGAGATCAAGAGCCCATGGAAGTCAAGTTTGGAAACAGTGAGAATCAAGTCCTCACCCAGTGGACTGTCATCAGTGTCACTTCACTGCACCGATGGCTGCAGTGTTTGATGTATGTGTCTCCTTGTATTATTCAGAACAATGGAGAGTAGTGTCTTCACTCAGAGTAGGCATGCACCATCTGTGTGGTGCACAATCATATGCAGTGAACCTGGCAGTTCATCATGGATGATAAAATCACCACCTCTGCCACTACCCTGGATGGAATCGCTGGCCTATCCTGTGGGCCAGAACTACCTGAGGGCCCAGGTAGTGCAGGGGCAGAAAAGGGGGTGCTACCAGGTTGTGTGTATGACATGCTGGGTCATGGTACTGTAGTCAGTGGAGTGAGAGCAGGTGGCTCCCATGAGACAGGCCTACCCCACTGTGCTGTGGAAAAAAAAAATAAAAAAGAACATAAAGGGTGGGGATAGAGAGAAAAAAAGGGAGAACATTAGCAACATCATAAGTGACATACAAAGCAGTGATACAGTTATTTCACTCTACTATATTACCTTTACTTTAAACAGTACAAACTGTAAACAAACTTTCATATAACGTTTCTGAATACCCACTTAATAACAGGTGCACACTATAGTACAGATTTTAGCCAGTAATTCTTGATGTGCACATATATTGCCCATATGCAGGTTCCAATTCTGCTAATTACATTTTCCAGCAGGCCATTTGTGCCACTGGTAGAGAGGTCAGCAGTTACAGTTCAATAATGATGAAAACATAACAGTACTTGTTCATTTAGTAATTGTGGTGTTTGAACACACAACTGCTGACTACTCTCTCCTACAGTAGTGTTCTGTCTTCCCACAGAGTACTGCATGTATACTTTCTTTTTACAGTTGCAAGATGTATGCTCTGTTTTGTAGTACTGTATTCATAGGTCACAGCAATAAATGAGGACAGAGTCATATGTAATAGGGAGCCAAAGTCCAAAAATAGGGATGACTTTCACATACTTGCTCTTACAAACCTATTAAGGTGCCACCATAACAGGTTTTGCACTTGCATGACATTTCTTTTTTTTTTTTTTAATTTTATTGATTTTAGAGATAAGTATAAACAATTACATATTCTTTTAACATAAAAAATATTAACAATTCAAAAGATGTTCACATAGGCATTCACATAACAATGTTTAACAAATAAAATGAAATTACTAAAACTATTTACAAAGACATCCTTTGAATATCATTATGTTGACTAGTATTTGATTTTTCCATATATATGACACATAGAGAGGTTGAAATTTAATTTATATGTTATCATTGTCAATCTCTTTTCAACAAATTCTCTATATTAACCCATAAATGATAGTTATAAGTTTTACTAGATGTTCTAGATGTCATAGTTGCAATCTGTAATTGACAAACTTCCATTAGAATTTTCTTAAAATCATTATAGGAAGGAGAGGATTCAGATATCCAGTTCCTTGTTATAGTTTTCCTGGGTACTGCCAGTATTGCCCAAAGTAAGAAATGTTTAACTTTTTTTACACAACCAGGTATGGGTGTATTGAAGAGTATTAATAATTTGGTCAAAACAAAATTATCTGTGAATATTACTTGCGGGAATTCATTAATGTTTTTCTAAAATACACTTAAAGCAGGGCAGTCATAAAACATATGGATCCAATCAATGTTTATATTATTCTTCCATCTGTTACATATATTTCGTTTACCATTAACTTTGTTCATTAGTTGAGGAGTGTAGAAGGATCTATATAAAAATCTCCAGGAATATATTTTCCATTTAAGTGAAAGTGTTGTTTTCCCTGCAGATTCTAATATATTTGTTTTATCTAGATCCCTTGGAAGTGTGTTATTTGTCATATAAAAATAGTTCCAGAAATTAGCTGGACAACAATATGTCTCTTCTCTAATAAGTCTGTATTTAAATGCCATTTTGTCTGAATAAGTTTGTTTATGTTGAATAACTGAATAAATAAAAAAAAACTAGTGGTATACTAGTGGCCTGTTTATTAGCAGGAGTAATCAGGTCTATCTTATTTTACAAAAATAATCTGAGGGATTGTATATTAAGCCAATGGGATTTGTCTAACTGATATTCACTTATCTGATCTACATCCTTAACCTTTTCATCCATGATTAGTTGGAACCAATACAAAAGACCTTTTTGTTTAAACAAGGTACTTTTATCTATATCTGAGGATTGTAAGGGTTCTTGAGTAAAGGCTACTGAGAAACTTGTAAAGAAAAGTTCCTTGTATCTTTTGTGTTTAAATATAAAATTTCTAAAGTTTATTAATATATTATGCAACTAGCTAAATGAATATTTGGGTATGCTGTGTAACATGAAGCAATCATTAAGTATCCATATTATTGGATTGTTTATTAATTCTAATTTGTAAAGTTGTAGTTTTGATATTAATAGCATAACTGAAGATTCCCATAATATTTTCCATTTGGCCTGATATGATGTATCTAAAAGTTGTGCTATGGATCTAATAATAGCTGCATTAGAATAAAGGTTCAAATCAGGAAAAGCTATACCCCCTTTGTTCCGGCTATAAAGGTGGTATTTGAGTGCTATTCTAGGTTTCCTGGGAAACCAAAAAAACTTTAATAGCAGGGAATTGATCTTGTTAATGAAAACTTTATTGGGAAGTATTAAAATAGATTGTATAATATAGAGAATTTTAGGAAGGATTATCATTTTACTGATAGTTAACCTTTCCTCAGTTGTAAATATAATTGTATTCCATTTCGTTAATAAGGTTTGAATGTTTACATAACATGTATTATAATTTAGTTTTGTGATTAATTTAATATCTTTAGCAAGAATGATACCTAAATATGTAACTTGATCTGTGATCTATTTGTTTGTATCTATGTTAATGTTTCTCTTATTATGGTTTGAATAGATAGGTAATATCTTAATTTTATTATCACTGAATTTCATTCCACATATATTTTGAAATGTCTTAACAGCTTCAAATAAGGCTGTTATGAAGGAATTATTTCTTTCAGTAGTGATGAGCACATCATCAGCAAATAACTGAATTTTAGAAGCTATTTCATCACTTATTTATAAACCTTCTATGTTTTTATTTCCTCGTATATCATTAGCCCATTGTTCCATTATAAGAGTAAACAATAAGGGAGATAGGGGCAGCCTTGCTTTGTTCCCTTAGTGATGGGTATTTGAGTCGATGTGTATGATCCAATTTTGATATAAGCCAGAGTGCCTTTATAAAGGTATAATAGTAGATTAATAAAATTATCTGAAAAGTTTAAACATTATAATAATGTGATAGATAGTCCCAATGTAGTGAGTCAAATGCTGACTTAATGTCAAGACTAACCAGAGATAAGTTTTTTTTTTCTTTCTGTGTGAATAATCAATTAAAATAAGAGACCGTATGATGTTATCATATGTACTTCTATTAGTTACAAAGCCTGTTTGGTCATCATTAATTAACTGGGGCAAAAAAAATTTTAATCTGTCAGCATATATATTCATAAACATTTTGTAGTCAATATTTAAAAGAGTTATGGGCCTATATGAGGTACATAATTTAGGATCTTTACTAGATTTTAGAATGGGCGAAATAAAGGTATATTTCCAAGATGGAGGCAAAATAATGTCATTCTGGGCTATAATAACTATGCTATGTACTAAAGAAATAGCTGTATTAGGCATCATTTTATACAATTTAGGAATTATGCCATCATTGCCTGGTGCTTCGTTCTGTTTAAGTTTATTAATTTGAGTTTGTATGTCCACTAAGGAGATTTGTTTGTCTATGGCTTCTGACTGTTGTTTGTTGAGTTTGGCATACAAGTTCTTTTTAATGTTATTTTATCTATTGGTTGAATGATCTGAGAAGTTTGAGTAATCATGTGAAAATGATGTCTAAATTCATCTATTATGTCATGTATATTATACACTTTATTTATTTTTTCTTAAGTATATTTCTTTAATACAATTATGTTTGTTGATTCTTTTTGTTTTATTTGCAAGGCTGGTTAAATGTTTTGGGTTTACTGAATAGGCTAGGAATTTAAATTTCTCTAAGGAAATCATAGTCTTATGATGTAGGAGTGCACTATATTCCTCCATAGTTTTATTTATTTAATCTCTGATATTTTTAGGAGTGAACTTGCCATTAACTTTGAGGTGTAATCTATCTATTTTGTATTGCATTATTTTTTAAATCTTCGTCCCAGGACTTCCTTTTGTTATAGTACCATTTATTTATTTATTTGTCCATATAAATAAGCTTTTAATGCAACCCACACATAAATGTCATGAGAGTTAGATGCTAGATTGTTTTTTATAAAAGTTTTTTGTTTCTTCTTCAAAAAATGTTTGAAATTCTTTTAATTGAGTTATATATGCAGGTATTCTTCTTATATGAGTCATTGGGGTATCATTTAAATTAAGCTGAAATATAATTTTATTATGATCTTAAATAGGGCAAGACACAATATTGGCGTTTATTAAATCATTTATTATTTGCATGGATATAACTACCCTATCTATTCTAGAGTATGACTTCACTCTATTAGAACAGAATGTAAATTGAGGTGAGTTCAAGTCTGTATAGTTATGTATATCTTTTAGATGATATGTATCCATAAATTGTTAGTTGTTTAGCTTGTGAGTTTATCTTCCTTTTCCCTGAAATGCTAGAGTCCTTTTCATTTAAAACACAATTAAAGTCCCCTGCCATAATAATATTACCCTCAGAATGAGATACAATTTGGTTCAGTTGTTGTTTAATGGTACTGGTTCCAATGCCCGGTAACCAATAGTTATTTACTAAAGTGAAAAGTTTTGTATTTATTTTAATTGTCAACATGCAAAGCATCCCTTTATTGTCTTGATAAGATTTAATAATTCTAGGTAAAGGGAGAATTCTGTTCCAGAGAATTGCTACTCCTCTTTTCTTTTTAGAATGTTCAGAACTGGCAATAACTATATATTTATTAGTATTTAAAAAGTTATTATTTTCTTTTAAAAGATTTGTTTCTTGTAAAAATATTATGTTTGGTTTGTGTATAGTTAAGTATTTAAATAAACTTCCTCTTTTAATAGGGTTATTCAGACCATTTATGTTGATTGATAAACCTTCTAGTGCGGTCATGATAGCTTTATAAATGAAAAACCAAAAAGATTTGCCTGCCCTGGAAATCCAAATAAAGGGTGAAGCAAAAATGTCTTACTTAGCTTTATAAATGAGTAAGGGATTATTGTGATTTGTGTGTTATCTTGAATCTATTTCATATAATCCTCTCCAAAATATTTGTTATGTAAATTATAGTATTTGTCTGTTAGTATGAGATACACAATCTGTGTTATAACATTCTTGCAACTTACAATTATATATATTTGAATTATGATGGATGTCAGGAAAAACTTATTAAGAAAATTAAATGTAGTGTATATGTTATGAAAAAATGGGGTAGCTACCCACCTGGAGTTGTAAACTCCTTGTCCCAGTGACATCTGTCACTGGGATCAAACCCCTACACAGCAGCAGCAAAACACAGCCTCCACTATATATAGATGTGAGATAGATAAAATAGTAACTCTATATATATTTATATATTCATTAAACAAGTGAAGCAGATCTGTAATCAGTGTGACTCATCCAGTAACACAAGTAAAGCATAGTATAATCAGTGTAACTCGTCAGGTATTGCTTAAACCAATCTGTCATTCGAATTTGACCTTTAGACAGCAGCAACAAGACATAAACTTCATTGTATATAAAAATTAAACAGACAAAATAGTAACTCTATATATGATTATATATTCCTTAAAACTGGTAAAACAAAGTTATATTCAATGTAACTCCTCTGGTATTGCTAATACCATAAGAATATTTCATGTAAATTATATAACTAAGTATGTCTTAGAATAATATAACATTTGTAAAAAATGCTCCATCAATAAAGTCATTCTCTATACTTGTTGAGAGAGGGAATCATATGATATAATAGTTGATTAGTTAATACTCTTTGTTGTCATCAACAGAACACATGACCCTTCTGTGGAATTTAAACCAAGTTAGCATATAAATTCATTGTTATGACATATTATTCTAGGTAGCATTCAAAAGAAAGGAGTCTGGAGGCTCAGAAAAGCAGCATTCTGATAGTAAAAAATATCAATTAAAGTGACTACTAGCCATTTTAACACAAATGCTATATGTTGGTATAGTAATCAAAACATATTAATATATCTTTAAAGTGAAAGGTCAAATGACAGTATAAGTACCTATGTTAGAATGTGTTATCATGTCTTAAGTAAACTTATTTAAATTGATGCTATTTTCCAACCAGCTGTCAAGCCTCTGAATGAAAAATTTGTTATAATTTATAATAAGACTGATTTATCATATTCAGCAAGGCACAGCTTTATAAATAACTTGGCATACATTAGTTCAATGCACACTTACTTTTCCCTTTTTTTTATTTTCCCTTGAATTTACCATAGACATGAATAAGAATGACTTAGTTGAAGGTTCCTTTCTTAAGAATCAAAATGTGACTAAATGATGTATTAAACAGGCTTAAAAATACTTTTTTATAGTAATTACTTACATTTCCAACATTTCTGTGGCTTTTCCGACAAAATTACATGTAGTGACTTCCTGGTTAGGCTGGTCAACTAGCTCTGACATCATCAAAACATGTCACGATTTCATGGAGCTCATTTGAGAATGTAGAGAGGATTTTTAGTGAAAATAAGGCAGTTTAAGAAAAAATAAGCTTGTGGACAATAAGCTCGAGCTTCACAGAGTCTCTGGAAGTTGTCTTTCATCATTTTATATGAAAAAAAACGCCAAAAATAACAAGCATGTAGCTGTATTCAATAAGTTAGGGAAAGTTCATGTTTGCGACATCTGTAAGCTTCCCATAGCCTGCTCACATGCACAGCAAGTGTTTGAGCTACCCATTACAACCAAACAGTACCACACAGCTTCAAATGTAGCCGGAAGCAATTTAAATAAATCACACAGCCCCATTAATCCATTAAACATTCACATGAAAAAAAAAAAGAAATATATATATATATATATATATATATATATATATATATATATATATATATATATATATATATATTTAAAACTGTAAGATAGTTCACTTTTGAGTCTTAGTAGAATGTTGAAATGTTATCAAATCATATTATCACCATATGAATTTAACATATATAAAAGTTTTAAATTGATTCTTAAGGTATAAACTATAAAATAAAAAGCAGTGTTCAGTGTGAATAATATAGAATGACAAATGATTGTGTAGTGAACTTTTATTTACTTATATCTATGTATATTGAATTGATCTGACTGTAATTAGTTTAACTAAATTAATTAGGGATTATAGAGGGAATCTAGAATGTTTATATATGAGAAATAATTAATTTACTAACACAGTGGCTCCATTTGTTTACCCTTCAATCATGAAATATCTTTATAACAATGCTCATGACTATATATTTACCATTAGTATAAACTTTTAGCTCAGTTTAAGTAAAAAATGAAATTATGTGTATACTTAAGGTTATATGTGAATGGGATGGAAAAAAGAAAAAGCAGACTTACCTTGTAAGTGAAAATATCAACAAGTAATTAACACAGTGACAACGTTTCCAGAAAGATGACAAACTGCAAACATAAATATTTAAGTCACTTGTTTCTTAGTCTTTTTTGTTTCTCTAAAGTCTTCCAAGTGGGATTAGATGCCATTCTCTTAAGAGTGGGATTAGCCCATTCCATCTCTTCTATTTTTTCCAAGATCTTATGGACTTTTGCATAGTTCAGAGCTGATTCCAAGTCTTCAAATATTTTGGGACCTTCCGATGAAAATATCTTCAGCTTCGCAGGGAACAAAAGGTGTGTTTTCACCTGTGCTTTCTTCAGTTCCTTTATCAAAGGTAATAATATATTTCTTTTTGCTATAACTGCAGATGAATAATCATTGTCAAAATGTATTGTAGCTTCATTTAATTTAATTGGTGCCTTGGACCATGCAGTTTTTAACACTAATTCCTTATCAGAAGATGAGAGGAATTTGACAATGATAGATCAAGGAAAACTGTTAGAAGATGAATGATAGATCTAGGTTGCTTTTTGTTAGCTGTATCCACTGTAGCAAGGGAAAGATGTGCCCTCTCAATACCAAAGGGCATAGCTTCAGTGAGATCAAGAGTTTTAGGTAACCAAGTGGTGAGAAAGTTAGTCATATTGTTCCCTTCAATGCCTTCTGGTAGTCCAAATATTTTTAGATTGTTGTCTCTAGATCTGTTTTCTAGATTATCTAACTTATTTTGTAGAAGAGTGTTCTGTTTGAGTAGGAATTCCACATTATTTTAATTTTCAGTAATTCTCCCATCCATATCATTCAGAGCCTCTTCAATACCTGTCAGCAGAGTTTTTTGTTGTAGTAAGTCTTGATGGAGTAAATCCATTAGTTTGGTAGTCTTCTCCTTGAAATTATCTATTTTAGTATCCAGCTTATCAATTTTTGTGGTAAGATCCAATATAGTTTATCAAAGTCTGAATCTCTCTTTTGAAGCTGGAATCCTGGTTACTGGATTTAGTGAAGCTTATGATAAATTTCTTCAGATGAGGAGAAGTTATCCAGGAATAATCTGATAGGAAAATCTGCCTTTTTTTGTTATTCACTAGATATTATTATAGATGAAATTAAGTTATTTCAAATCATGTATAAAAGTATTTTCAATTTTTAGTTTGAAGGTAGAATTACTGTCAGAATAATATTTTTTTAGTAGAACTGTTGAAATCTGCTGCTACTCAGAGCCCTTCTTGGCAACGCCCCCCCTTGCATGACATTTCTGAAGGGTATGAGGTCTGAATCTTACATGTCTGACATTATTTAGTGATGTCAATCTTCAACACTTATGCAATTATTTCGCTGAAAACCACAATTATATCTATAAATATACAAAGACTGGACATTCTGTGGAAATTTGTACAGTTGGCAGGTATTACTGCATTACATACTAACTAACTCATACCTCACAAAATCTTACAGCCAAAAATGTGGGCAAAACAATAAATACTGGGGGTGAAAAGGTGCACAAATAGTAACACATTTTACTTATTCTTCTATAAACCTAGAAATGTGATACAACAACAAGCTTTGCATTAGCACAAATGTTCTGAAAGGTATGAAATATGAGACACAATGTCATTTTCTGACTGCAGTCCTCAATGCTTTGACTAAGATTTGCCAGACAAACACAATTTATGAGAAGCAAACCAAAATTATAAGGCAACCATCTGAATATTATGCAAAACCTGTTCAGTTGTGAGGTATTACAAAGCAGTCTTCATCTTTTAATGCTACAATAACAGTACTGTTGTGATGCATACATACCACATGCTGCTCGCGTCCATACCAATCTACTTTCATTGACTATAACATTGAGATCATGATCTGCCTCAGCTGTGGAAAAACCAGGACAGAACAGAATACCATTATGAATACCAAGCTTGACTATATGCAGCTTTACGCTATTACAAGTAATGGCTGAAAGTCATACTTTCACATCTGTGGGGTGCCACCAGTCTGACATTCCTCGATCCAACAGTGGAGGGTATCCCTTCTCCTCATCCTGAAGGCTCGGTAGTGGTTCCTACACTCTTCACCAGTGCAGGGGATACTGGTAGCACTGGTCAGAGCCTGGGCCAGACTATTCCATGCCTCTGTCTGTGATTGTGAGCCATGATAGTGCCTCTGCAGGATCTGGGCCAATGGTTATTCACTAGGAGTCCAACAAATGCTCTGCACTCCTGGACACCCCACAGTTGAGCCCTAAATCTCAAACCCTCTCCAGAAATGCTTTCTGTTTCTGTCATAGAGCAAGGCCAATGTAGAATGATATTTTCCTGCCAATTACATCTATCTCATTTACTAAGAGGGTACACATTTTGATTTGGCAACATTTGAAAAAGTTACTTACCATCATGCAAATAGGGTGCAAAGGGTGCAATGTGTTTGCACAATGGTAAGCAATGCAAACATTTGGTAACTAATGCAATTTCTATGTTAGTTGAGATACAGGCAATTCTGTCACTGTGTTGGTCAAATGAGAAGTGCATGCCAAGCCACATAGCAAGAATATACTGGCCTGAACCTAGTATACTTTATATCCACAGTCATAAGTTTGCTATTAAATAAACAGTATATAGATTAATAAATAATTACATAACTGACACAATATTACTGTGTCAGTCATAAGTCATATAAATATTATATAAGCTTCACTAGGTCAATTGCTACAAGTGAGAGTGACTATAATGTGAATTGGAACAACATTAAAATTGAATGATAGACACTGTATTTGAACCCTAGACCATATGGATGTTAGTCTTGCATTGATAGCTATTGCCACAGGAAAGTTGGTAAATCTCTTGTCTGTGTGTCAGTTCATTGCTATATACTGCAATGTCACAACAGTAAAACAAAGACTGTACACCTTGCACTTGAACCCAGAACCATCTAGACTCCAAACCTAGACTTAACTCCTGCTGCCACAGAGGGAGTTACATAATATCCCCTAAGTTAGTATTCATTGTTAATTTCTCATTGTTCACCTTAAAGCAATGGCACTTAGTGCGTTTGCTCAATGCACAATCACATTAATGGAAAGCATCTGGTTTCTATTTTTGGCTGTCTTGGTCCTGTCTGCTACTTGGATGGTCCAGTCATCCATTTTGCTCAGTGCTGCTCTACACGCAAAACTGATTAGCATAGTGATGCTTGTTTGTGCTAAGCAATGCATCACACAAACACTGCCCCCCTCCACACCTGTTAAAGTAAGACAAAAGGAGAAAAAAATGGCAGGAAATAGAGTTTGTTACTACTTTCAACTCTCACTCCAGTGCACCTTCAGAAAACATTATGGGTGCCTTATCCCTGTTTGCCACACAAACAGCTTGGCAGCAAAGAACTTTAAGTTATCCATCACACAGCAGTCTTCCACAATGTATTTTAACTGAAATCAAGCCACCAGCTGTTATTTAAACATGCATTATATGAAATAAATTTGGATGTACTGCACTTAATAATTACACAATCTGTTAGCACCATTGCTTGAAATTATACCAATCTGCATTGCTTGGCTGTTTAAAAGTTATCTGACCAGTATTCAGAGATATGCAGTGTGAAAGCCAGTCAACCTCATTTACCTTGCATTGTGTATGTGTATTACCTGGGAATAGTATGATATGCAGTTGTCAGCAAATGAAGGCCAGGTTGGATGGCACAAAAAAGCATACACTGCTCTTTTGGTGATGGGAGCAAAGGTTAATTCCTGTTATTGCACATGCAAGTATACACTGTTCTTTTGAGGAGGTGGGCCAAGCAGGTACAACTTCTCTATTTAAAGATATTTCATTAGAAACATATGATGCTAAATTGAGGCTATGCAGTCATTACCAGTACTTTGGTGAGGTATAAATGTGTGAACCTTGCATGGCTGAAGACTATTATTTTCTAGTGGACACATAAAAGTGAAGTAACTCTCTGTTGTCACATGTTACTTGACTTTCTGTCTCCACTTTTTACCTGCTTACTGTATTACATGATGAAATACAAGTACATCCTATAATAGTATTATGTATTACAGTACATATTCAGGACTTACCTTATAAATGTTGTGTCTGTCCTCCCCACTTTGTGACATCCCTAGGAAAAACCAACATGGATTCTGCGTGGATGCTTTATATCTTGTTGAATAGTTTCACAAGATTGATTAGCATGCAATTTACCTGCTTAGGCAGTAATTAGCATCTCTGGAGCACAGACTAAGACATATGAAACCCATTAATAATGTAATCCATTATAAAAAGACACATGTGTAGCTAGCCAAACTGATATTAAGAATAGTTATAACATTGTTCAACTCACTAAGACAGACATAATTATTCTTATCTATACAGAGATGTATTGCACTCTAGCAGGTATGTTCCCATTTTGTTACCTACATAATGCATATGCTGGAATGTAGTTAAGAATAAATGTGAAGTAATGGCATGCATACTTTAATCTGTATGCATTACTTAAAATGCAATGATGGCATGGCCTTGGTTCTCAAGCCATTTCACATGTACACAACACTGAGAATACCTGAAAAGGGAATGCTGTGTTATAAATATGTACACCTGTTACATGGACAGGTCTTTGGATAGCACTTTTACAATTTCAAAGATGCTTTGTTAGCATAATGGGTCCTTGGCCTGTCATTTTGTTTGGGAGGAGGGAAAAGATGAGTTATTGCTAGGGCACTAGCTACACTGGACTGTTATTTTGGGTGGGTGAGCATATTTTACTTCCTGTTATGGCACAAGAAGAATATGTTTCTTTTTTTAACCTCCTTATTTGGTATCCTCTGTCTTGTTACTTTTTGAAATATGCAGACTCTTTCATGTTTATCCAGGGGGAATAATGACAGCCTTCCTTTACTGCTTTATCTGTATATAGTTAATTTGTATTTACGTAATCCTCATATGTGTTATCCACCTTCTGTCTTGTAAGACACAATATGTATGGACATAGTCGGCCCCTATTTACAGATACAGAGAATAATCTGATAATTGATGCCTTAAGGCAACATAACTGTTGTACTACTGTCCAGGGGGTGGGCCAATATGGGTGAGCACACAGCCCTCTGGGATGAATTAGTGGCCAATATTAGCACCGCTGGGCAACACAGTCGCACATATGAGCAGGTGCATCACAGAGTCACAGACATGGTAACTGCTGCATGTAGACATGCAGTGACACATGATCATCAAGTCACAGGTGGAAGCCCTGCTTTCAAATCCCCTGTCCCTGCTACTGAAGAATGCCTACCAAACATTGCATTACAGGACAGCTCCCAGCAATCCATGGCATAATATGTTCTGGATATGGGTGCAACCTGCATCCCAAGAGATGCTTCCAGGTATGTTTTGTTAGATGATAATTAGAATACTGGTGCCTCCTTTACCTATTATTGCAATTTGACTTTTTTTCTGGAGGTACTGTTTGCTAACACCACTTACTTTTTGGTTATTGGTATTTCAATAATGTATATGTCAGTTGTTTGTTGGGTGAGTGGATTTAGGATTGCTACAGTCATAAGCTTAATCTGAATTTGTCAGCCACATTCTAGATGACGTTTGAGGTACTATAGATATAGAGGTGTAAATGTATTACCTCATGTTTTGCTGTTAAATGTGACAATGTTGCCATTGCCTCTTGCTTTACTTATTTCAGGACCATCAGGAATACAGAGACACAGGTCTCCTACAGATAGTAAGTCTAATACATTTATGTAAGTACTGTAGATAAATTTCAACATATCTCATAATTTGTCCTCTCAGCCCTGTTGTATGTATTACTGTACTGCCAGTAATAGTGACAGCAGTGTACTTTTTTAGCATGTATTGCAGCATAGTAGTGCAAGTATTAATTTATTCCTGTGTTTCTCTCATTTTATCACAGGTGAGTGTGACAATGGGAGTGGGAGCACTCTGACACCTGATGTCAGTGTCTCAACAGACACTGATGATGACGGTGGCCAAACTGAGGTACAGTGGGAGTGGAGGTAGTGATTGAGTCTAGTACAGAGGTTGACATCCAGTGACCCCTTTCATTTTCCTAGACATAGCCAGTAGGCTTACGCCTACCCAGTCCACTGAGACAGATATAATGGAAAGGTTGAAGATGAGGACAGTGATTGGGGAGTGTGGCTACTGTGGCTTCAGTGCCTGTTAAATCTGTCCATAGCCAAAGTGTTTTGGAAGTGTCATGCAGGAGGGTTGGTGGAGGGCTCAGAGGAGACCTTCTGTCCCTCTTCCACCTGGTGCAGGTGTCTCTTCTCATGTCACTCACTGGATGTTTACAACCATCATGGAGGCACAAGCATGCACTGAAAGGTGCTCCAGACAAATGCTCAGGGTTCTAGATGTAGCACAGTATGACATCCATGACTGCCTCTACCATGTAGCCAATTCAATGGATCAGTTGAATAACACATTGGAACATGGAGTGTCTGCGATGGAGCAAGGGATTTATATCATGGATTGTGCAGTGTCTGTGATGACACATCTGCTGGGAGGGGGACGGCGTCCATGTGGGCATAGGTCAGCCACACTATCTGCTTTTAGCTAAAGTGGCCATGCCCAATCATGCTCCTGTTCATAGGTTCATAGGTTCATAGGTTCATACTAGGCTATCTGCCCTAGGGCATTTATAAGCCTAGCCAGAGTGTGTTTGGCTTTCGCCACCCATTTTAAATTAATTTTGCTATGCCCTTTTTCGAGGTTAGTATACTGTGCCTCTGTCTAACAGTGACACAGAAGTGATACCCAGGATAAACCTATGATCTCCCATCCACTCAAGATTCCTCTTGAAGAGAGTCAATGAGGGACTCTGCCTAACCTGGACTGGGATTTTATTCCAGAGTGAAGGGAGCCTCTGGGTTATGAATCTGTCCCTTCAGCATGTCCTATTTATTTCAGTGCTGAGGTTCAAGTCTCTTCAGCACGTAGTTCGATGGGATTTGGATTTTCTAAGGTGCAGCATGTCCATTAATTCTGGGTTGGACATGGCTTTATACATCAGGCACAGATCACCTCTGAGCAGGCGGTATGCCACTGAGCAGAGCTGGAGTTTCTTTAACCGGGCAGCATATGGCATCTGTTTGAGCACTTTGATCCTCTTGCTGAGGTACTTTTGGGGTCTTTCCAGTTGCTGCAGGTGTCTGGTAAGGTACATCCCAAAAGTGGCATTGTACTCAATTATGGGCCTGATGAAGGATGAGTAAAGAGGCACGATGACCTCCCCTGATCTAGATGTGAATCCCTTCATGATTTGGTGGGCTATATAAAATGTTTTTCTAACCACTTTGGCCACGTGGTTGTCAAATGAGAGATTGCTATCAACTTGGGTCCCCAGGTCCCTAATTACTTCTTCTGTACTTAATGGATTACCACCTATGTGGTAATTTGTGGGCACTTTGCTTTTGCCAAAGGGGATGACTATACACTTTTTGGCGTTTAGCTTGAGGCCATGGCTCTGGCACCAGTTGTCTGTTTCTATGAGGCCCTTTTGGAGGATGCTTGTGTCGGCTGGAGAGTCAATTATGGCGCCCAGTTTGCAGTCATCTGTGAACTTGGTCAGCCACAGTCCTTCCATGTTGGCCTGTACCTCCGAGAAATATATACCGAACAAGAGAGGTCCCAGGACTGAGCCTTGTGGGATGCCACTTGTAACTGGTTTGGAGTCTGACATGGCTCCAGCAATTCTAACCATGTGTGTTCTGTCCTTGAGCCAGTTTGCAACCCATCTAGTGAGATAGGGGTTTATATTTAAGCTGGTGAGCTTATCTATAATGCCCGAGTGGGGTATTGTATCGAAGGCTTTTGTGAGGTCCAGGTAGGCTGCATGGACCACCTTCCCCTCGTCAATGGCCTTGGTGACTGTTTCAAAGAAATCAACCAGGTTTAAGAGGCAGGATCTGCCCTTAACAAAGCCAAACTGGGTAGCATCCAGTGTCTGTAGGTCCCCAATATCTTTATTTATGAGGTCCATGATGATCCTTTCCATAGCTTTGCAGACCAAGCTAGTCAGGCTTATGGGGTGATAGTTTCCAGGATCTGTTGAGGCACCACCTTTGTGGAGAGGGACCACTGTTGCTGTACGCCACTCTTTGGGTACATATCCTGTAGTAAGGCTGAGACTGAGCAGTAGTTTTATGTTTGGGTTTAGCTCTTCTTGGAGTTCATGCAGGATGCAGCCCGGGACACCATCTGGTCCCATTGATGCTGTGTTTTTTGCTTTGGAGAGGGCGGCTCTTACCTGTGCATCTGAGATGTCAGGGGGGCAGCACTCTGCTGGGATAGATATTTGCCCTTTTGGTGGGGAGGGGGGAGAAGTTTGCACTGAACCTGTCAGCTAGGATGTTGGCAATGTCTGTGGGTTCGGTGTATTTTTTGTCATTTTGGACTAATTCTGAGCATATCTGGGAATTCCCACCCAGGTTCCTAACATAACTAAAGAAAGCCTTGTGATTATCCTTAGTGTCCTGTGCAATTTTTCTCTCGAAGTTGGCCTTAGACGATTTTATGAGTGCCCGTAGTTTTTTGCTAATACTGATCAGAGATGCCTTCCCTTTCTTGGATTTTGCTCTATCATGTAGTAGCTTCCTCCTTCTATTGTATAGTTTGTTTATGGCTGGGGTCCACCAGACAGGACGTCTGCCTTTGGAGGATTGGGTCTTGGTTTTATTTGTAATTGCATGATCCATGCATTCCTGAAGGTGTTCATAGAATGCATTTATAAAGGATTCTGCGGTCTGGGCTGCATTTTCCACAGGCCCGGGGGCTTTGAAGGATTCCACCTCGGTTTTGAGGAGTGTGAAATTTGCTTTAGAGAAGTTTTTATGGGCAGGGGGTGGGATTGGGATGTGAATATCCAGTGAGATTAGTTTATGGTCTGATCTTACCAGTGAGGGATACACTTCTGGTCTGGAGCATAGAGTCCCCATGTTGGTGATGATCAGGTCCAGTATGTTTTCCCCTCTTGTGGGAGTGGTAACAAGTTGTTCCATAGCATTTGAGTTTATAAATTCTAGGAACCTTTGGGCTAGGGTGTTGGAGCTAGAGTAATGCTCCCAGTCTATGTTTGGGTAGTTGAAGTCGCCCAATATAATGGTGTTTGGAGAGACCTTCATATTTTCCAGTGTTCTCAGGAAGGCAGAGTGGGGTTCCTGGGTTTGGGAGGGTGGTCTGTAGCAGGCTATAAACTGGAAGGCAGTTTTACCCACTGTTAGTTGCACATGGATAGTCTCTGATGCTTCGTGCTGTGCCACTAACCTGGAGGTGTGGGTATCTTTGACGAATATTGATACTCCCCCTCCTTTTGTGGTTCGGACCAAGTTTTGGGGCCGAAAAGCATGGTATGAGGTATAACCTGGCAGTGCTGGGGTGCTCTCGGGAGCCTTGAACCAGGTTTCTGTTACTGCACAGATATCGATGTTCTCCATGCTAAGGAGAGTTTTGAGTGCGTGCATCTTGAGGTTTAGACTTCTGGCATTGAGTAGCATTACTCTTAGTTTCTTATCCCTTGTGATACCTATGGAGATGGGTTTGTCTTTTGAGCCTTGCCTAAAAAAGGCACTATGGGGTAGCAAGAGCCCTTGCCAATATCCAAAAGTCCAGGGGTGACAGGTGCAAGCCATCCCTAGCGAAGCATCGTGGCTTGTCGAGCATGTCATCCCAGGCTGACAGGCATTGGATCCCCTTTGAATGACACCAATACTTAAGCCAGTTGTTGAAATTGATCATCTTGTCTTCATATTGTGGCATCATTCTTGGTGAGGGTAAGATGCTACTCAAGGTCAGGGTCATACCGGCCTGGGCTACATGCTCAGAGAGCTCCTCTATGTCTCTTTTCATGTAGTCCAGGGAGGTACGTCTCATGTCATTCACACCAGCATGGACAATGACTGAGTCATATTTGTACTTGCCTTGGAGTTACCTGAGTGGTTGTGTTATGTGGCGGATCCTAGCGCCTGACATGCAGCTCACCGTGACCTTCTCCTTGATCAGCCTGGTGAGTGGGACGTCAGTGTGCCTGACGATAGAGTCACCCATTACAAGTGTATCAGGTGTGTTGTTTAGCCTTAAGGGCTGTGACTGTTCGGCACATTGTCTTTGTGAGCTATGTGTTGCACGTGTTTTGTTTTGGGGTAGTGGTTGCTTGGGTGTCTGCTTTGGATCAGATGGCACAAATGACAGAAGAGTTTTTGGCAATAGGCTATAATAGTAATGAGTTGGAAGTAACTAAGAAAAATCTAATGGACTCTAGGCAAGGACAAGATAAACCTTATTTTTCAAACTGGGGTGAAGTAAGTGAAAGGCTTCATTTTGAACATAAATCTGAACCTTAAAGGTATTTAATGACTTACAGAAGAGTTAGTGATCCTATAGAAAAAATTATTAAACAGAACTGAGACATACTAAAGGCCATACCAGGGTATGAAATATGGTTAAGTGAAAAAACAATGTTCACATATAGGAATTGTAGTAGTCTCAAACAATGCTTGTGTTATAAGGATTTTGCATTAAATAGGAAGAAACAAGTTGTATTTAATAAGAAGGGAACTTTTCCATGTCATAACTGTTCTTGCTGTGATGATATCTGTTTGTCAAATGAATTTATACATCCTACTACTAAAAAGAAATATGTTTTTAATATGTGCTACATGTAACACCATTTTAGTTGTCTATTTAGCTACTTGTTGTTTATGTGAAGGATTTTATGTGGGAAAATGTAATAGAAGATTGAGAGATAGAATCATAGAACATAAATCTGATATACAAAGGCAAGTTGAAACAAATTTGCTAGCAAAACATGTAAAAGAGTATGGTGATTCACATATGTTTTTATTTAAAGTTATAGAAGTTATATACCCAAACATTAGATGGGGAGACATTAATAATATGCTGAAAACAAAATAATATGAATGGATATTATGGTTGCAGACAGATATCTACCCTGGGTTAAATAAGCAAGTTACTCTTATACCTATATTGAAGTAAAAACAACAAAAAGTGAAGTAGCTTTTTGAATACATAAAAGTGTGTTCTTTAAATGTTTAATAAGGTTAATTGGTTTTAACTATGATGAAGTTTTGATAGGTCAGGTTCTGTCATGTGTTTTATTCTTGATCTAATTGTGTTGTATATAAGGTGTCTTGTAATTTCTAGTAATTAAACACTGATGAAGGATTTTGTTATCTGAAAGCTTTGTTTTATTAAACCATTTTACTGAAAAAACTTTCAGCGTTGTGAGCTTGCTGCTGTGTTATTCCCATTGGATTTGGTATTGTTCTGCTTCACTTTACCACTTTTTTTGCTTTTGTTTGTGGATGAGTATTTTTGATGCCATTTAACTTTCTGATGTGTAGTAGATCCATCAGTAACGGGTCGGAGGATGCCTATTATGCCAAATACAGGTCGACTGTTAGCAATATGTATGATATAGAGTAGAGTGACAGAGCTTTGAGATGGTCGAAGTAGGATGGATTTATATATTTTTAATAAGGTATCTTTGTGTGCATTTGAGTTGCTGAATGTGTCTGGAGAGATACGTGCCATAGGGAGCATTATACTTATTGGTTAGTTTAATGAGGGCTGAGTAAAGGGTAACAATGACATCTGTAGACCTAGACACAATGTCTTTGTTTATAAGCATTGAGATATACTATGACATTCTGTAAATAGTGGTCACATGTTACTCAAAAGTTAGCTCACTCTCTACCTAAGTTTCCAAATCCTTGAAAACCGAGTCTAGTGTTAGGGGCATGTTATTAATGTGGTAGTGGTAGTTCCTCATGATATATGACTTCCCAAAGGATATTATAATGTATTTTTTGGTATTTAGTTTCAGTCTATGATTTTGTCACCAGTTATTTGCTTGGGACAAACCTCCCTGCAAGATAGCTAAGTAATTTTGGGATTTAATGACTACTTATAGCCTGTGGTCATCTGTAAACATAGTCAGCCAGAGCTCTTTGCTATTGGCTTTTACACCAGAGAAGTAGATGCCAAACAAGAGCACTGAATACACATGGACTCTAATGGTGACAGGTCTCTTTGTGGAGGTAGCTGCCCCTATTTTGATCTCCTGCAACTTCTCTGTGATCCAGTTGGTAACCCACTGGGTGATGTTGTAAGGGTTTATTTTCAGTATAGTTAGTGTTTCAACTAAATATCTTTGGCCAGGTCAAGGTATACCATGCATACTGTTTTACCTTCTTCCATTGTACACAAGGTTAAGGAAGCATGGTCTGCCCTTGACAAATCCAAACTGAGACAGGTCTGTGGAAGGTCCTCCCTTATGCACTAGACAGACAATGGCTATTATCCATTCATTTGGCACAAAACCTGGAATAACGCTCAGTTTGAACAATGTTGTTAGGAGAGTGGCTAAATCATGCTTCATGCTATTTAAAATGCATCCAGGGATATTGTCAGGATACACTCATACAGTATTTTTACAAAAATCTTACATTGCTACATAATATTAGTATAAATCTGGCTTTCATCCCTAAATTGATCACAAAGTCTACCTTGAGTAAATCCATTAATGTCTTTCCCTCTCTCTGTTTTATTCATAATCCAAGAATGAGGGCGAGAAAAGTTTACATACTATGGATGTCCAGAAATAGCTGAAAAGGATGGAAGCCTTCAGGAAAACAAAACAGCTATTTTTTTCTATGATGCTATCAAAAAAAAGGCTAACCAATTTTGAACAAGACCATGCCAAGCGGTGTCACAAGCTATTTCTTTTTGTTATGTCACCATGACAAACTGCTTCAGGGTAGGATTATTGCATATTTTATCAGGGTCTTAGATTCTTCAGCGGTGTTTTGGGAAGGGGTAGAATCAAGAAGCATTCTAGAGACAGCTACTTGGTCCTCAGCACATACTTTTTCCAAGCATTACAAACTGGGTTCTTTTCTAGGTCCACAACTCATTTTGCATTGGGCCGTTCTTCAGGGTTTGTTAGATTCTTGACTATTTCCCCCTCTCTGAGACTAGAGATCTCCTAGTAAGTGATGCATGTTGTAGTGGCATGAGATGACAGGGGAATGATGAGTGATAGATGGTCACAGGAGGGGTGAAAGTCATCATGTATCAGGATGAAAAAATATTAAAAGAATTAGAATGTGTGCTTCCATTCCATAAAACAGAACTGTGAATTATCTAAAAAATAGAGAAAAAAATGTAAACTCCTCAGAATACCTCAGAATAAAAGCACTATTCATAGGTTCATAGGTTCATAGGTAGATACTAGGCTATTGGCCCTAGGGCATATATAAGCCTAGCCAAACGGTACCCTGGATTTTGCCACCCAAGAAAATTATTTTCCTGTGCCCCTGTCTAGCAGAGCCACAGAAGTGATCCCCAGGGTGAATTTCCTATCTACCATCCAATCATCAAGATTTTTCTTGAAGAGTGCTAATAAAGAGCTTTGTTTGATATAGATAGGTAGTTTTTTCCAGAGTATGGGAAGTCTCTGGGACAGAAATCTATCCCTCCAACATGTTCTGTTTATTGTGGTGACAAGGTTTAGGTCCCTAGACTGTGTAGCTTGGAGGGATTGGGATTTCTTTACGTGGAGCATGTCCAACAGCTCTGGGTTTGACATAGCTTTGTATGTTAAGCAGAGATTGCCTCTGAGTAGCCGATATGCGACAGAGTAAAGCTGGAGTTTTTTTGAGATGGTCTGCGTAGGGCATCTGTTTGAGGCCAGTAATCCTCTTTGTGAGGTATTTCTGCGGCCTTTCCAGTTGTTGTAGATGTCTTGTGAGGTACATAGCAAAAAGGGTGTTGTACTCTATAATGGTTCTAATGAGTGATGAGTAGAGGGGAACAATGACCTCTTTTTCCCTGGATGAGAAACTTTTTGTGATGAGGTGTGCAATGTAGAAGGATTTCCTGACTACTGTGGTGATGTGATTATCAAAGGAGAGACAACTGTCCACCTGTGTCCCAAGGTCTCTTATCACAATTTCGGTGTTAAGTAGACTGCCGCTTATGTGTTAGTTCATGTGTACAGAGCTTTTACCAAAAGGGATGATAATGCACTTTTTGGCATTGAGCTTGAGGCCATGGCTTTGACACCAGGCATCTGTCTCAGTGAGGCCCTTTTGTAGGATGTCCATATCGTTAGGAGTTTTGATTATGGCTCTCAGTTTGCAGTAATCTGCGAACTTTTTAAGCCAAAGACCTTCTGTGTTAGCCTGTACTTCAGAGACATTCACACAATTTCCAGCTTGTCTCATGTTTATCTTTTATTAATGCACTAAATAAGCACACAGTGTCTTACTTAAATTTTTATAAAACCCACAACAGATTTATTGTAGCTAAAAAAAAAAATATTAGGCTCAGCAATTCTAATCCCCCATTTTATTTTTGGAGATAATAGGCACCTCTTTTTACTGGATTCAGCATATAATTGTAAATTATAGGAAAGTTAAAAATCAAGAGCTATCTGTAGTAATATATGTTTTATAACAAGAGATCAATGTTATAATGTAACAGCTGGAATAAAAACTGTCAAGAAGTCCATTTGTGATTTACTATACTTTTTAATAATCACATTTGAATGGAAGAAAAAAAAACATTGCAGGCAATTGCATCAGCTGTAATAAGGCTTCTAGTAATGAGTTCTTAAAAGACAAGATGAGAGTTTTCATCTGATTTTATTATTCAGGACTTCATAAAATCATTTTTTTCCTGATGAAGTCCTGAATGAAGAAATAGGATGAAAGTGCTTATCTAATCTCTTAAGTACTCACTACTGGAAAACTTATTACAGCTGATGTAATTGCTTGTAATGTGCATTGGTTTTGCTCACACTTTATTGTAATAAATTGCATTGAATTATGATTGGACTCCACTTTCGCATTTATTCTGGCTGCATTTATAGCAAATCTTATATTTAATAATGCATAGTTTTTTCTGAGTCATACACTACTTACTTCATCCAAATCCTATCCTTTGCCACCAGCAGAAAGTATTCTGAATACAGAAATGTTATTGGAACAAATACACCTTTCTCAGTGTCCTAACCTGTCTCTTATCTTCCTCAAAGCAGTTTGCATGTCAGTAAAGTCTCATTTAAGGATCACCTTTATTCTACCCCTCTACTTGTTATCTTCTTATCAGAACACACATTATCAAGTGATCCCACTAAGGTCTCAACGTGTGCCTAGGGATTCAGTGAACTCCATGTAGCCTTCAATCGAAGGCTTTACTCAAAGTCTACACAGACTTTATGTGTTAGTGTGATAAGCAGTAGTACTAATTGCATATTCATGCTGCTCATCACACTTACATGAATATAATCAAGGTTTTGTGTCCAGTAGCACAAATCATGAATAGCATCACGAGCACAGAAAGAAGAAGCATTCACTTTTGCCTATGGGCAACCAGTTCCATTAGACTGCACAAACAGCCACAATGACTACCAGGGTTGAAAATAAAGTAATAACACAGTAAAGAAAACTGTAACGAGTGTAAAGTACACAAAAACAATTATTAGCAGAACGGGCCAAGGGCAACTACAATGAAAAGTACACTGGGCAGGGAAAGTGTGCTGATGAAAATGTGATCAGATCTGAATGATAGGAGTGAATAAAGAGGAAGAGGACATAGTAAATATGAAAATGTCCCCAAGATAGGATATGTCAATGTATATGCAGTTCCAAGACAAATCAGTAGCATAACCTTATGCAAATATATAGATAACACATTATGTACTACAGTTCATCTTCAGTATATAACGATATAAACACACATGATAGTATATCTGTGATGGTAACACAAGGTTACATGTCAGTGGAGGTGAATGGAGAGGTTACTGGAGAGGACACTTAACAACGGCAGTATATACAATATGGTGTATATGCATACTTAGAAGATCTGGAAAATGACTTGCTTGCATATGACTGGCATGTCACCATAGCTCTCAACCAATGAAGGACACATAGCAGCAGACTCATGAACAAATGTAGAAAGAAACAGGTACAGTCACAGATACTTTTATAATATTATGACCATTAACCTGTGGCACTGACAGAATATGTGATTGTAACTTATACATGTTCTGCAGTAACAGACTGTACAACTGTAATGATTGTCAGTATTTTTTAAGTGGAATTCACATGCTTCCCCAAAAAAGATGACTTTTTGGAGGGGTTAAGAGAGACTGGTGAGTTTAGAGGTTAGCAAGACATATAAGTCACAATCCTCCCCTGCAAGAATTAAAGCCATGACATAGTTTTCACTGAGCTGTTTATTTGCTGGGTACAGCACAGAAAGCTGTATCACATATGCATCTAGTAGAACACCTTGAAGGGAAGTCTGCACTGTCAAATCCTAATGTATATGCATATCAGAGAATAGTTCTGTATTGCCTACCAAATGTGTGAGACCTAACTGTGCCAAATGTCATAAACTTGAGTAAAGCATCCCTGCCTGAGATAGGTATCAGCCATACAGATAACAACACGTGCAACACCACAGTATTATTAGTGTATTCCCTACATACAGCTAGGTATTGCATGCATCTGCCACATGTAATAACAATGCACATTGTCTGAAGCATCTGCAATTAATGTGCGAATTAAGAAGTGATCCATGATAATGAACAGACTGATGACAATGCAACAACTAAGCCCATATGCACAGAAAGTACAGCAGTGCAAAGTCAGTTGTCAATGATTGAGGAAGTTGTCACTGTGATATTGTACACATACCAAACAATACATGGAGCGCACTCAATAAGTACATGTCAAACCTCACATGTGGCGCATGATAACTATCCCCCTGACATTGCCAGTGAAAATGTTATACTGCCATGAAATCGTATCATGTATCCATATGTGTTTATGCAAATTATCAGGTGCTAATGTTGATGTGATGCAGTGTACATTCATGATGCAATACAGTCATCGTATAGCTGTACCTATGCTATAACTGGACTTCAAGCTGTACATCACTTCCAGATAAAATCTTGGGTATGAATCACATGTGACACAGTGAAACTGTTAACACAGTAGTACAACTCTACCCATTTCACTTCATTTGATCAGTTTTACATCATATGCCTATATGTTTATTAGTGGAAATGTGTGGATGAAGGCTTTGACACCATATATGGACAAATTACAACTGAAGTGCATGTGGTTCATGCAGAACAGTTAATGACACAAATACTGACAGTCTTACAGTGTTGCTGGGGAACACCTGTATTATCATTATGGATAGCAACACGATAGTGCATCTAATGAATTCACTGAGGTTGCAAATGAATTGCACAATGTCATATGTTTCTGTATATATCAGCATTACAACATGTTGATGAACCCAGGAGTATGTACCCATACATTCACTATGACGTAATACTGCCATATATCAGATAACATTTCCAGATGGTAGGTATACACATGCACACATGTGCCATACTGTAGCTGTACTGTGATGGTTGAAAGAGAGCTATATAGAATGTGGATATACTCTCTTTCAGAACACATGCCTGTATACATATAGCATCATCCAATGTCTCCAGTCCTAAGGAGGTATATTACTACAGCTGTTATGGAAGGAACATGTAACCAAATGGCAGCAGTGGGCATCAATACAGTAGCCCAAACCCCAGATTGGAATATACTGTTGTAGGACTGTAGTTTATATACACCTTAATATAGCACATGTGGTTAACAACAACATCGAGATATGCAATGTTCATAGGGTCATAGGAGATTAATAGGCTAAAGGCCAAGAGCTCATACAAGCCTAGCCATTATTATCCCATTTAACCCAAATAGCTATTTCTAGGTTAGGGAAGATAGTAGGGTTATGTGCGTATGTGTTTGATTTTATTACAGACTGCTACTGTCCATATGGGAAATGTGCACCACCCTATGAGTGAATTAGCAATCACATTCAGTGGTCTTGAGATAGATTGTAGAAGGCCATGGAGGGGCTCTGCTTCATGATATATGTATGCATCTTTGAGATTATGACATCCTCAGTGTTGCATACAAAGCATGTTATGTGAACAGAGGGGAAAAAGGGATGCTGGATTTGGGGGGGGCTTTGTAAAAAGTTCTGCTGAGTGGGAGTCAAATTAGAAGAGATTCAGAATATCATGCAATGAATGTAATATACCACAAACTCACACAAGTTGACTGAGGTCAGACTCCAACAGCATGCCTGCTTGATATACAAGCTGGATTTCATATAGCGTAACACTAGCTTGATTCCAGACTGACAGTTGAAGGAAGACACACACACACATTGACTGCTGTAAGATTAGAACAACTACCTATCTAGTTACACAAGCTAGAGAATACAGTACATAATGCTAGCACCACTGCAGAAGTTTGATTTTAATAATTTCAAAGTGTACTTATATTGAATGACATCATCAGTGTATGCTGAGTAGAAGATGTTGACAGGAATGTCTGACATAGCTGTGGACTCACATCATGGTGTAAAACTGTCTCCCAAATGATAGTTGAAGGAAAATAGCAGAAGGGAGGTTTATGTTGACATCAGTGTATGCAGACACACACACACACACACACACACACACACACACACACACACACACACACACACACACACACACACACACACATGCACACACATGTTGACCCCTATGAGATTAGAACCCCTACATATCTAGTTGCACAAGCTAAAGAACACAGTACTTAATGCTAGCTCTACCACAGAGGTCTGACTGGGCAATGGGTGTAAGAGCAGTGAGCTCTTGGTCAGAGCACAGGTGAGCCAGGATTCAAATCCAGATGTTTCTCTTTTTTTACAAATGGTGATAGGATGTCATTAGCTAAGTACATTTGATCAGCACTGCAAATATGTCTATCGATGACTAGACTAAAGTATGAGTCTTCCCCAAATTATATCTGTAATGCCTACCTCAATGTACTTCTACAACTAGCAGCTGTTTTCAGGCCTTACTGCTAATCATAAGTAAATTGTATGTACAGCTTGCTAGAAATGACAAGGGGTGGTACATCCTTTGAAATCATTAGTATGACTCAGATGGTATGTTAAATTTTTGTGTAAGGGAGGACACCCTGAAAAGTGTGTGCAGTATGCTTCTTCACAGTAAGGACAGTTTCCACATTACACCATATCATATGAACAATTCATGCATCATACTACTAAAATGCTACAGTATATTCTGATGAGAATTTGGAGTTGATGACAGACACAGGAATGTAGAGGACATAGGAGGTACTGTCTTGGCACATTCAAGAACATTCTAATGGTGTGCTGATATGTCATGTCTTCTCAGTTTACCTTTACAAAATCGCAAATAACATGTGAGACTCATCATATATCTTGACTCTAAAGGTCAGAAACTGCACTTTCAAATGCTGAAAACACCGAAAGTGCTAATCAATGAATTAGACATTCCAGGAATGTTGAGTGTTTTCGAAACACCCGTCATTTCCAGATGTATCCAAACTAATTCATCTATATACCTGTTTGAAGATGATGTGGGACATCTGAAAAATAATGGTCTATGTGGGAATTGATTTTTGACAGTTATAACAATTGTGGCCCACCTTACAGTTTACTTGCTAGGCAAACGTATCATACTTTTGTAGGAGAAGGTGTAGACAGGTAGATAGGCAACAGATACACAGGAAAGAGACCTCTGCAAACAGTCCTTAAAAGCAACCCCTACTGCTGGGTTATAAGCTTTGACAAGATGCAGTTGTATGTTTATACATCTGATCATCACCTGAACATGACTCGAAGGGAAGTCTGCAGTAGATTTAGAAATCTTGCACACTATACAAGCACTGATAACCTATTGAATCAAGGTTGCATATTGGTATTATCCATCAGTAGAGTCATAACAATATGGAGAACCCATGAGATGAGCTTTACATCAATCCACCTAAAAGATACACACACACACACACACACACACACACACACACACACACACACACACACACACACACACACACACACACACACACACACACACACACACACATGCACACACTTGTAAAGAGGGGTGGGAGTGAATGGGTGAATACAAGGAGAGATGGATGTATACATAACAATGTTTGGTGTAATGGAACATTCATGGAAATGTTTTTCTCAATATTAGAAAGTAAGAAACAGCCAGCACTCCACATCGGCAATTAAATACAATTTATTCCTTTTCATAAATGTTTAAAAACATGTAGAGGCATTCAATAAAACCAACTTGGTAAAGGCAAACCAGTTTCAGCCAAAAGCCTTCTTCAGTGCCAGTTCAGTTCTATTTTTGGAGTTTTGTTCTTTGGCCCTGCATGCTTGCCTGGGCACTACTATCTGATGGGGATGGACCAGGTATAGCAGGGTTTGTGGAGGTTGTACTGCCAAGTTTGCTGGATGTTGGTACAGCAGCCAGTGGAGGGTTGGCAGGCCAAGATACAGAGATTGACCTACCTCTCTTTGATGAAAGGCACTGTCTTTTGTTGTCAGAAAAGTATGTAATCAGAATGGTGTGATTCTAGGTAACCCCACATAATAATTAAAAAAAGAGAGAGAGAGAGAGAGAGATAAGGGGTGGTGTGAGACAAAAAAGAAAAGAGAAGATTAGAAGCAAGATATGTCACATTCATTCTTTATTACAATAAATAACCATTTATTATTATCCTACCTATACAGCTTTCACACTCCCAAAAATTGACTGTGAGTTGTTACAAGTAATCCTTGGAATATGTACACATTCTATAGATGCTTTCAAATATACTACAGAGTAAGATAACAACATGGCATTAAAACCAATATTGCTGCATTTCAACTGTAAAAATAGTAATTGTTGACTGTGAATCTGTAGGTTAGTTGTGGGTACTGAACACACATAATCTGAATACATTACTATACATGCCTAATGCAATCAGCAACAGCTACAGGAGAAAGCATGCATGCTTGTTGTTACAGTTAAGCTATGCATGCTGAATTTGCTACTGATCTATGTCATCATAGTCATTAATACAATCAGGGTCACTTGTGTTGTAGACATAGTCCTTGCCTCTCTGAGTCTTGCCAGTCTCTTGGAATGTGCCACCCTGTTCACCATGATTTCCTCTGCAGCTGTTAAAGAATGGCAGATAAAGAGACATAAAAGCATTCTGCATACCAGTCTTGGCTATCTACACTATTCCATATTATTACAAGTTGCTTGATCTGTATGCTTACACAACTGGGGGAAGGAGGTGGTAGCAGTTCTAAACTCATACAGCCACTGTTCAAGTTGGCCTACTTGCATCTCTTAAGGTCACTGCAGTGGTGCGCACACTTCTCCTCATTACGGGAAATGGCAGACACACTAGAAACAGTCTTGGACAGGCTGTTTCAATCCTCACCCTTGTGTTGACACCCAATATAGTCGCCCTCCAGCACTCTCCAGTTGTAGCACTTGACAAGGAGTGCAACAACGCTTTTGGACTTCTCCACATCCCACCTCTGTGCTATGAATTTGCCACCGTCATTCACATCACCTACCATGTCTACAGAGGTCGTCCAACAACAGTAGCAATGGTTTCCCACCAAATTGTGATCTTGCATTTTACGACCAGTGGGCAAGCATGCATGACCATGACAATTGGATTTGCATGACAGTAAGCAAAGACAAACATTGCCAAATAAACAGGAAGGGAGTTTATGAAACAGCAATGATGATGGTAAACTTGGCAATAATCTTTGGTATGTGTGATGCTATACCTATTCACACTTTGTCCAGTGGACAACACTGAAGTGCTCAATGGTTTGGCTTTTAGGCCTTGACTTTTGAAGGGATCAGTGGGATGGCTTGTCACATATTTTGTTGGGACTTACATACCGTTAAAAGTAATTTATACAAGGTCAGATTCAAACCTTTGTAAAAGGAGAATAGACACATTTCCACACAGGTGACTATTCCTCATTACCACCAAAGAAATGTTTGTCAGCTTAAAGAATGACTGTTGCTATACCTCAATTAGGCTTATGTGTGTGACATTTAAATGGCTTGGCTCACGTATTCTCAGGTGTGATGCAGAACTAATGTCTGAGAATATATTGAAAATAGATAGGCTTGCATGACTTTAGAGTTTGGAGTTATGATACATACCTCACAATGCTTTCTATTTTACAGTTATAATTGGGTTATTGGAGGGGTGAATATGGTTTTCAGTAAACTATTGTGTCCATCAGAGATATGCAACTGCATTTTTATTACATAATCCTCATTGTTGTCCTAAACCAGTTACATACACATAATCAACATATGTTCATAAGTCAGTTATTAATGAAATATGATACCTACAAAAGTATGTGTATGCTAGCAGTAATTATACCTTTCTGTAAATCAGCCTACTATATATAGTTACTGGTATGTACTATTACCTTTATAATCTAAGTTTTGGAAACAATGACAGTGGGACACCCTTTCTAAATAGTAGAGTCTGCTGGATGTGAACCCTGGCTCATCTGTATACTTACCATGCACTCAATGCACTTAGACCTAGTACCACAGGGAAATGTAAGCAGCATATGTATTTTCTTCACTCAGTACTGTACAGAGTGCTGATGACCATGCATCACTGTTAAGCCTGTTTGTGCAGAGGAAGGCCCACAGAATTACATTTTTCACTTTTTTCCTTATGCAGTGTAACATGTTTGCATTCAGGTGGGAAATACGTCAATGGAAAAGGAAATAGTGAACTCATATTACATGCACACGTTATGAGCCCCCTCACTAAAAATATCTACTGCTGGAATCAAATGCTGCTTTACTTCTGTTCTCTTCTTTTTAGTATGCTGCAGATAGGTTGAATTTCTACAGTCATTATCATCCCTGGTGCTGACCACCACACACTGCTGCTAAGCATGTTTGTGCTCTCTAAGGGGACTGAAATACATTTTGTTTTGCTTTTTCCTTTAGCAGTAAATCATGTTTGCATTATGGCACTGCTACACACATGGTAATGGAAAATAAAAGAAAAAAGAAAAGAAAGGGAAACAAAGGTTATACAATTAGCTGTGGATTTGAGCCATCACACTATTGCACTTAACATAACACAGTTATAGTAAGTTATCTCTCTTTTCCACAGACACAGCTTTGCAATAGCAATCGAATAATGTACATATTGGGGTGTGACCAAGCAGTTAACAGCACTGCATTTTAGCTCTGTTTCATTTTAACATCTCTGACAAAAAACTTAAATAGAATGTTGCCAAACTTGATTAATTTATAGCTGAACCTCTGCTGAAAGATTTATTACAAAAAAAAACAAGTTTGAAACTCTTAATTGTGTTTTCCTGTCAAGAAAACTAGAAAGAACTATATGTCTCAAAATAAGCCACTCTAAGCCCAGTGTACAAGACAGTACTACAAAAAAGGCATACAGGTTATACTAAGTAACAACAGTGAGTTATCTGTAAAGATAGATAAATTAGAAAGCAAAATGGATAATTTTAAAGAGGAATGTAAAATACAAGTTGAAGTGCGGAGTGAATCTCTTAAACAATGATCATCACAAATCTCGAGTATAGAAGAGGCAATGTCTGGTTTTGATGGAAGATTACTTGAAAATAAAAATAACAATGAATTTATTCTGAAACAAAACAACTTATTCTTGGAAAAAATAGAAGACTTAGAGAACAGATCTAGAAGGAATAACATTGTGATTCGTGGAATTCCTGAAAAAGAGGAGGGAGGCAGCATGATTCAATTCCTTAATAGCTGTCTGCCTAAAACTTTTAACCTGCATGAATTTATTTACTTTGGTAGAAAAAGGGAACATAGAAGACTTTCTACCCCATTTAAAAAAAAAATAAACCTTCAATAAGGTCAGTGATCATAAGATTTTTCTCAAGTCAAGATAAGGATTTAGTGTTGCATGGACTACTTATCCAGTTAAATTAAAGACAATACTATAAGATTTGACAGTGAATATTCAGTTAAAATTAAAGAAAATACTATGAGATTTGACAATGACTATTCAACATTAGTGATGTGAAAGAGAAAAGCATATGTGCCACTTGTTAAAAGCTTAAAGAAAAACAATATTAAAGCACAAATCTTGTTTCCATTAAAAATAAGGATTCACCCTCCAGAAAGAAAGAAAGAAGAATTTTAACACCTTGGAAGACACGATGTACTTTCACACAGAAAAATAAAACAGCTAGAAAAAAAACCCAGAATAAATCAACCTTAATCTGTCAACTTCTTTGAAGAGAAAAGCACCAAAAGACAGCTGTAGGACAAATGAAAAATAATTTCATGGTTATGAATGCTTATTAATTTAAAGAACTGCTTGAATACTTATGAACAGGTGCTGAATATTACTTTTTACATGGTAAATCATTTCTTTCCCTACTTCAAATGTTTAATAGTTCCCTTCTTAAGGTGTTAATCGAGTTTGATTCTTTTAGCCATATATTAAACTGAAGCAACTTATTTTTATTTAGAGGTTAAAAGGTTAAACTATTCATGTTATTAAAAGTTAATCATTATTATGATGAAACATATGTTGCGTGGCCCAGTTTCTGATATTTTGGCATAGCTGAGTAATGTGCTATTATATATAATACAATATGTAACAAATGACACTAAAGCAAAAAATGGGGTATGAGAAAACTACATTTTCTTGGCAAACTATGATCCTTAATATTGTTCCTATTCAAATCAAAGGTATTCGCCGTCATGTTCTTGTCTCAGTTTGTGCTCTCCTTAAATATTTCATTACTAAAAATTGGATCAACCCCTCAGCAATTTCATGGGAAAACTTTAAGGATATGGCAATAAAATATATATCAGCACACAAAATGTGCACGAATAGCAAAAAGAAAAAGAATTATTTTAAAAAATATTGTGAAAATCTCTTTGATCTAATCCGGAATAAGTAAAACCCAGCAAAATTTTTTCTTGTACATTTGCATTCCAAGCTGTATCCTTTTTGCACTAGGTACGGTCCAAAATTATTTGATAATGTAAACATTACACTTTGCTAATTGTCGTAAGACATTTTATTTGGAGAGGTCCTCTGACATCCATGTTGTAAATATATTGTAAATAAGGTATAAATAGGTTTTTAGGACATGTATAGTTTAGTTTAGGTGGTGTATCCCCAAAATAGTTAACAGTTTATACTTTATATAATAGTATATTACCTGATTAAAGTTATCCTCCTCTTGGGAGGCCTGATTCATATTTGTATTATGTTTTTCTGGGGCAACCTAGTGAATGTTTTACCCGATCAGGAGTAAGGTACTTGTTACAATAACTGCTTGTCTATAAATCAAAAGTTGTTGTTAACTGTTTGTATTAATTTAGAATGTACTTTACTTTCTTTTTCTTGGGTTGATGTATCTTACAAGTTCCTTATCTTGTATTTATTTTCATTTTTTGTAAAAGTTTTAAAACTAATAAAAATATTTAAAAAAAAATGACACCAAAGCAGCATAATAAGTTACATTTTGGGTTCTTAAAATGGCCCAGTAGTGTACTACTGATAGTATACTTGACATGCAGTAGCACCCAGGAAAGACATACTATGTTATAAACAAAGTATAAAAAATATAGCTTTTTACATATATAAAATTTACTATTGGAATAATATCAAATAATTACAATAACATTCACACTTTTACAAGGTAAACCTGGATCACACATAACTGTCATTCTTTTAATGCAAGTTTATATGCTATGTTTCCTTTCTGCTTTATATTAAACATCTGATACAAGCAGTGCTTGCTGAATCATTAAATTACATTTCTTTGAGTGTAGTGGCTTTTTAGTGGTTGGGATGCTTTGAGATGGCTTTATTTATTTATTTAATTTTTGGGGGGTGGTTTGGAGGGGGTTGAGGGATTGTTGTGTAGTGCGGAGATGACTTGGATTCACTTGCTAGTGTTTTTGTGTGAATTGTAACTGATGGTCTGTTCATTTTAAGCCCTTATCATACAAATCAGCTTGAAACAACTTAGAGTCATGAGCAATTTTGTGATACTGCTGGAGTTCTAAAAACTCTAAGAACTGTCCAGGTTACTTCTTCCTGTCTGAAAGTAAATAATCATAGTATTTTGAATCATATACTAAGACGTCAAAGAATACAAGTTAGCTAATAACAGTGGTGGCTGGTGACTTCAAATCAAAGGGGGGGCTGGAGGAGACAGCTGAATGGGTGGGGTCAATGGTAAAGGGTGCAGCCAACTAGAAAGGGCAGGAGCTATGCTCAAAAACCACAAAAACTAACTTTAATTAAATACGCTGCCCTGGGTGCCAAACCATCATTATGAGAGTCCCATCAAGAAAAAAATAAGTGTAGAAGAATAAAAATATTTCAATGCATTGGCTGCATGACAGCATTCTTAATATCTAGATGGAAACAAAAAGTTGTGAGGCATGAAAAAAATTAATTACTTTTTAAATACATTACTGGAATGCCAGTCAAAATCAAGTATAAGAAAAACAAGCAGCACTCAACTCAAACCACTTCTCTTTGCACTGCAGTTCTAATTATAATTTATATTCAGCTTTAATAAAGTACCAAGTAACATGCTGAAAGTAGAAATCTCTGTGATGCCCCCACTTGTAAAAATGTTTCTTATCCAAAAAAAGACCTGCTGCCTGACAACTATCTACTTGTTTCATGGGGAAAACATGATCAAAGTAAAAAATGAAGAGCAAACAAGAAACAAGCTCAAGATACATTGCTTAAAGGATTACTGTACAGGTTATGGACCACACATGATTGGCATTCTGTTTAGTTTATGGGTAAAGCCTGTAGAGATGACTGGAAGTCTCCAACAAGTGTAATGAGCTTTTTAAAATAATGTAATCCTGTCCCTCAATACCCAAGGCTTATACATTATCTAGTTAAGTATTTTCTGCATGGCAACAACAGAAAGGCTTTCAATGTTGGCAATTCATTAACAGTATGCTTATTAAAGCTTACTTGCATCTTACGATCTCAGACAAGCTTACCTTATGGTCATTAAAGCATTGCTACTTAAACACAGAGCAACAGGCACTTTCTGAGTAATAAGCATAAATCAACAGTACAAAAATATGACAGAAACCAGACCATTCTGCAAAATCAAGGACAGATGAAAAGCCACTGTAGTACTTGTGTCTACCTTGGATGGGGGGACACTCTGCACATTTACACTGCATGACTACTCTTTGCCGTGCTTGGACACATCCAGAGTCACTACATGGGAGAGTGGGGTGCAACAAGTATGTCATAATTTGAAATGTCTCTGGCTGACTGTGATGGCCCTGACACATTTGTCATACCTCTCAACCTCAGAGCAAGAAATCTGGACAAAGCCATACATAGTAGTGAGACAAAGGCCCCAAAATAAGGACAATATTTAAATATTGCTCTTATAAACTTTCTAATAGAATAGTAGGTCTTGCATTAGTATGAATTTTATGAAGGGTATGAAATCTGAAACTCAAATGTCTGTCATTATTTTCTAACTTCAATCTTTAATGATATGGCACTAATTTGCCAGAAAACCATAATTTTATGAAAAATGGACCAAAAATGTGATGCAAAAATATAAAATAGCTACACAATACAACTGGGAACCTGTCAAAGAAGGGATACTTTTTTTATATTAGTACTGTTAACTTGAGCAGCTGACAAAATAAACAAATCTGCATGCATTTCTGAAAAAAGTAATCTATAACTCTGATTATTACAGTTATTTATTAATTGCAAACCCTCCATGTTTTCTTCCAAAATTGCCATTTTGCGGAGGGATTATTAGAGGGAAGGCAACATTTTGAGCCAAAATAGGGAACAGTTGAGAGGTGTGGCTATGCCTAATTCTATAAAGCAATTTATTTGCATGTACCTCTCAACCTGTTAATGCAGGAAATCTGGACAAGGCCAAATATATTGGGGGAACATACAAACAGTACTAAAAATTGCTCTTGTATAAACTTAGTTAATAGAATAACAGGTCTTGCTTTAGCTTGTATTTTTCTGAATTTTATGAAGTCTGAAACTCAATATCTGTCATTATTTAGTGACTTAAATCTTAAATGATTTGCCAGAAAACCATAAATTTTATGAGGAACAAACCAAAAATAAGAAGCAAAAATCAATTCATTCTGTGATTATCTGAATCATTGAGAGGCATAGTTCAGCTGGGGCTGTCTGAGTTTGCCGCCCTTCCCCCTCACAAAATCATGGTTGAATGGAGCCTCCCCCCTGCAGCCATTCCAGTGTTCCATTACTTGGCTATTTTGCCCCATTTACCTTAACACTGTAATGTGCATACTTTACTTCTACAATGATTTGGATTTCATTTGAAAGTTGTATTTTGCATTTTACAGCACAAACACTAAGACATCTGCTAAACAAAGCAATGCAGTCTCACAATGAAAATAGACTTAGCATTAAAACTTCTCTGCCCTTGAAACTCACATTCATTGAAACAGCATTGAAATCCACATTCAAAGAAAATACATTTGGCTAGTATAAAGATTAACTGTGGGCTGTTTTCAAATGATAGGCCCCTTGCACACAAAACATACATGTGTTGTATGAATTCAGCTAAAAATGCCAGAACACAGATCAATCAAATTAGCTACTTTCAGTATGGAACCATTAATATCACACCAGCAACAGCTTAATGAACTGATAGCTTTTTATACAAATCTAATACAGGTGCTTTAACTGTATTCAGGTGCCTCATCCCAGTAACTTGTCTGGTAGAAGTGCACTGCATACGCTCCGGTTTCCTAAACTGTGAAGAATTTGGCATACAAAATAAACCTCAGTATTCCAAAAGAGTTCTTATTATGATCCCTACTAGTAAAGCATCATCATAAGATATTATTGATTAACCTATAACACATTCTCAATAAAACATTTACACAAACATCATATTTTAATTTTTTATCTGCTAATACCCCCAAAATCTCTGAGCAGAAACGAGTTGCCAATAGAATATGGGCAAGCATTATTTTTGGTACCAAGATGCAACATAAAATATTTGTTAGCATTAAACTTCATGTTCAGTTTAGAGGTATTAGATAGATTCTGGTGTTGCATTGGTTTTCATTTGTATTTAGTCTAGGATGGCTATAATTATTTCAATGTTATCAAATACTAAAATAAGTTCTTGAAAATGGGAAGCCCGCATGATTATGATTTGGTATAGCTACACCTCCAGCATGTTTTGATGTCCAGTCTTGCCTATTTATGTTATAATCTAGTGTGATGTTGTCATTATCCTTGATAGCTGGTATTAGTCAAGTTTTTTTTCATATTAGGTGCAGTCTTTTCTGTAGCTATGAAGGAGAAGAATACTTTGAAAGGGAAGCAGAACAGTTGTGGTATTTAACTCTAGAAGGCAAAATATATCTGTAGGCTTAGGTACTTCAGTTATACTACAAGTCAAAGGATGAGGATGAGGACTACAAGCAATATATGTGTGTTAAAGCAGAGCATGGCAGCGTTTCTCTCAAGGTCATACAAATGACTACAGGCCAATCAAAGAGTAATGCATGGTAACCATATATCCCCTCCCCCACCCCTTCCCTACACATATTCATCTTTGGGGGGAAAGAAATAAAACTATACCTTAAAAAGAGTAATTTGCCAACAGCTACATGCTTGTTAAGGTGTTTACAATCCTAGACATCTTCCTTCTGTATGTTAGCCAAGTCTGTATGCATGCCTCTGTACAGATAAGAGATTGATCATAATTTTTATATACATTTTTAGTGCAGAGCAGACACCTACCTCAGTTTAATTCTGTTAAAAAGGTGACTGTCACTGTCTGACTCCATCACGAAGAAAGTTAAGTCTCTCTCTGTCACTTGGTGACTGCTAAGCAAACCACCAGCAGCAAGGCAAGGTTACACCAACACTGCAGGCAAACAAACCGAAGAAAACAAAGTTGTTTGTTTCTTTAACTAGTTTTACTAACCGCACGACTGGTCCAAGCTCCATAACACACGTAATCAAAGTACTGTACCACAGGCAATTACTACTGATCTGATTTGTTTCTCGCTCTCTTTTTCAAGAGAGTGAGAACCAATCAGTAGCCATCCAGCTGTCCACGTCACGTACGTAACTGTGGATGTGGCAGTCCGACCCCCCTTCTAATTTTTTGTGTGGCTAAACTGCCTAGACTTCTGGGCATCACACTGATGCATTCTCATTAATCTAGACTGCTTTGCCAGCAGTCTGGCAAATTTAAAGAAGAAAGTAAATGCTAAAAAAAAAACCCGGAACTGAACAAGCATGCACAGTTCATGTTCCGGGACTTTGCGAGTCTGTCGGACTCGAGTCACTAGAGCAGCGGAGCACAGCAATAAACAAAATATTTAAATACACTGTTTTAGTGAATAGAAAATAAATGTTCAAACTCTTTTTTGCTGGGAGGGCTGCAGTCCTGCAGTCCGATGGCACGAGCTGCCCCTGGCTAATAATCAAAAGACAGTGACTTGCATTCTAAACTACTGTCAGTTATTATACAGTTCTGAATGCTTGTCACTGATAGTATACTTGACATACAACAGCACTCAGGAAAGTTATTGTATGTTATAAATAAAATTAAAAATATAGTTGCTTACATATATAAAAGTTATTATTGGAATGTTATCAAATAATTAGAGTAACATTCACACTTTTACAAGATAAATCTGGATCACGCATAACTGTCAATCTCTTAATGCAAGTGTATATGCTATGTCTCCTTTAAGAAAATAAGTTCTGCTTTATATTAAACATCTCATACAAATAGTGCTTACTGAATCATTATTTCCTTAAATACAATAACTTTTTAGTGGTCAAAATATTTAGATTTTTTTTTTTAGTGGTTTGGAAGGGTTTTGACTATTGATGTATAATGTAGAGTTGGCTTGAATTCACTCATGAATGTTTTTCTGTGAATTGTGGCTGATAAACTTTTCATTTGCAAGCCCTTGTCATAAGGACCAGCTTGAAACAACTTAAGTAGAGGCATAAACACTTTTGTGATTCTGTAAGAGTTCTGAAAATTCTAAAAACTGTTCAGGTTACTTCCTCCAGTCTAAAATGAATAATCATGATATTTTGACTAATATGCTAAGATGTCAAAGTATACAAGTTAGATAATAAGCAAAAGGCAGTGAATTGCATTCAGAACCACTGTCAGTTATTAAATAGTTCTGTATCCTTGCAGTATACCAAAGGGATAGTATACATACTAGCCTATAGAATGACACTTCTGGTAAAAAAAATTAAGATAGTGTTTCTCTGTTCTTGCCTTTTTTAATGACAAAACTTAATATCTCAGAACAATTTATTATAGAAGTTTGAATCATAAAAAGGGAAGATTTTTCAGTTGTTCATTCAGATACTATTAGACATAACATTTAAGGAAAAAATTGGACTGATTTTAACAGTAGTACTAGATTAAAGACTATCAAAATATAAGGGTAAATATATATAAGGGTAAATATGAATGTTCTATTATACACTAGGACTATAGCTAAAATAAAAAACCTAGGAATATAGTAACAGTGCAAGACATAGTATACAAACAGAAATAGAAAGAGATCAGAATAAGTAAATATGTATATAGTTGAATAATATAAATACATCTACAAGGATGTGAGGTTGGCATAGTGGTTAAGGTGCTCACCTTATAGGCACAAGATGTGGGGTTTCATTCTCACACGAGGTATTTGGCTGGGCTTGGAATGGCCCTAGAGGACATTTAGCCTGGTACTAATTTATGAACTTATGATCCTATGAACAACTTTACACTTAGAAAAATATAAAGTCATCTGACCTATAAATTAGTAAATATGAAAATAACAACTGACTTCCTCCCTATAGTAGACCAGGGAGATAATGTGAGGTACAGGGAAAGATGACTGTAGAGATATTCAGTTTGGTCAACTTATAATAAAGATTATGATCACCTGTTTAACTTTCTATATTCATAATAACTTACAAACAGGCTTTTTAAGATGATGCATACTAAAAATATGAGACACATTAATTTGAATCAGAAGCATGAGCTAAACATTGCTAGTAGGTAGTTTGTTCATCTTTTTCAACAAACTAGGAATACATTATTCCATGGTAGAATTTTTTAGAGTTATATCATTAGGCATTTTTTTATTTATTTCAAAAGTTTTGTCCGTAGCTGAAGATTTCATATTGTTATATATAAAGTATAAAATAAGTTTTGTACATAAATGGGATTTAATTAAACCTGTGTTTTTCTCTCTTATTTAAATGTCTGATTTTAAATGCATATCTATTAATATTACTGGACTGAATAATCCAGTAAAGAAGAGGAGTCTGCTCAAATACCTGCAATTACCTTAAGTTGAAATAATATTGCTACAAAAAACACATTTACTTAATAAAGATGTAAATAAACTTTCATTAAATAATTATTTGGTTTTAACAGGTTCTAGCTTTCAAGCTAAAAGAAGAGGCACCCTCATTTTATGTAAGAACTCACCAGTAATACTTAAAGTAAAATATACCAATGTTGATAAAAATGGTATGTTAAACGTTGTTATAATTGAGTGGAACAGAAAACTATATACACTGGTGAACTCTTATTGGATTCCAGGGGTTGGAGCTAAATATGCAAAACATTACATAGGCACTATAGCCTATTACATGAAAGGTGAAGTTATGATGGCTGGTGATTTTAATTGTATTTTTATTAGACAAAGATTCCACTGCAGATAGAAAGCTGAGAATCACATCTTCAGCCAATGAATTTTGTAAAGCTAATGAATTTAAAGGATATATATATATATATATATATATATATATATAAGCTAAGAAAAAAAAACTCACATCAATGTACTCATTATTCATATAGCTATGAAGTGCAAACAAATACTGATAACATTTTTGTCTCAAATAATTTATCACATATCAGGAGTTTGCAGTAGTTTTGTGTCCATTATCAGACAGTAATGCTACAATCTTTAATATTATTTTAAAAACATATAACTACATCACAACAGATTACCAGTGTACATTATTAAAATAAAAGTATTCAATGATTGGCATGTTAAAGAGATAAAACATGTCCTAGCAATAAATATGAATGTTGAAGTATCTGACACTGTCTTATGGGATTCACTAAAGGCTTACTTAAATGGAAGAGTTAGAAGCTGGTATATTAGTAAAACAAGAGAATGAGACAAAGAACTGAATAAACTACAGGCCACTATAGACACACTAAAGTTATCTCTAAAACCAAATGACATTAGCTGTCAGTCTGAACTTAAAAAATGTAAATAAAAAAATATGTTGGAATTCTAAATAATAAAGTTTCAATAAACCTGGAAAAACTTAAACTTCAGGCATATTCAGTAAACCCTTTAAACTTGCATACACTTGATCTTGGTTCAAATAAAATGAATAAAGTAAATCATATCAAAAAATTATGACATATAAAGAATAAAAAAGAACAGATATTAATTGTATTCTTGAGGGCTTTAAAATATTTTATGAAAATATAAATAATAATACAAATAACTTAGAGAATGATGATATAGTTGAAACTTTTCTAAGGGAAACAATAAATAATACAATAATAAATAAAAAAAATATAGGCCATTCACTTTAACAGAAATAAAATATCAAATAAAGAAATTAAAAAATAATAAGATGTCAGACTTAGCTTTTCTTGTACCAGAACTATGTATAGTACTACTGAATAATGCAGTTAGAATATGAGACAAGGTCTATAGAGAAATAAATATAACTGCTGAAGTTCCCCCATCATGGAAATATTCATTTATACCACCTATTTTAAAAGAAGATAAGGCTCCTACAAAGTGTTCATCATACAGACCCATTCCACATTTAAATGTGGACTATAAGATATTCATGTCCATTTTAGGTAACATAATTAATCTACTTAAACCTAAACTAATTAACAATGATCAAACTGGGTTTATTTTAAATAGACAAGTACAGGATAATATGATGAGAATGCATAAATGAATACACTATGCAAATAAAAAAGGAATTTCTATCAATAGTCTCAATTTAGGTAAGGCTTTTGAGTCATTTAATTGGTCTGACCTGCTTAAAACACTTAAAGTATATACTTTCTCACCTGAGCGAATTACAATAATTTCTAAGTTATACAATAACTCTTGTGCTTATGTTAAAATAGGTTATTTTCTTCTTAATTCCTTTAAAGTACAAAAAGGCACAAAACAAGGCTGTCCATTATGACCTTTAAATTTTGCATTACCTATAGAACCATTTACTAATGGCATTAGATCAAATAAGAACATTAATGGTGTCAACATAAAAGATTTTGAACTAAAGATTCAACTCTTTGCTGATGATATTTTACTAATAGGAAATATAGAAAATTCAGTGCAACATATAATTAGTTCTATGAGTCAGTTTGAAGAAATCTCATAAAACAAGTACATTATTAATTAATAAAAACATTAAAAAAGTTCATACAAAAAGTATTTTAATTTCAATTGGAATAGCAATCAAATGAAATATTTTGGTATAACCATTATGTATAATAGTCAAGAAATGATGAAACAAACTTTCAACAGGTTGTTTATAAAATTGTAAGTTTAGTCACAAATTGGAAAAAAAATCTTCTTTACCATGGAAGAATGATTAATGCTTATTAAGATGGTAATGCTCCATAAAATATTGTTTGTCTTTCCATCTTTAGTACTATCTCCATAAAAAAAAATTGATGAATAAATATTATACTTACATTTTTTGGCATCCTAATAAACCAAGAGTTTCCTTAGAATGGCACTGAGAAGGTTGAGATAATGGTGGGTTCCATAATATTTAATTGTATACTACTTCAACAATTGTAAACGTTACAGCATTGTGGATAAATTCATTTTATGATTTAAGATGGAAACAAATACAAGAAAAATTATTAGTAAATAATAAACATATCATAACCAGTAATAAACAGTAATAGTTTTATCTGGTTATTAAAAGATTTTTGCGTAAATGGAATTACACCCACTTCTCAAATTCCCTATTTAAATAACATCATTCCCTATTTCTAAAAGTTCACATATTCTAACCTTGCATTAAAGACTTAATTTTTTCTATCTTGCCAATAGCATATACAAATGACTGCTTAGAAACTCATATCTTCAACAAAATGCTAGTATTCAAACAACAAAATAACTTAATGTATTGGCATCAATTCTTAAATGGTACTGATATGTAAAGTGTTGAAAATTTAAAGTCCAAATACAATCAAGATTCTGAGAATTGGTTAATTTTACAGATATTTAGAAACTTTTTGAACACAGAGACGAATAAAATATTTAACCTGGATAAGAAATTGTTGCCTTATTGTTGGACTTCTTAATAAATATCAATAATAATGCAATGAAAATAGATCATATTTGTTACAAATTTATAACATTCTTAAGTTATATTTTGAATATTTAGACAATTCCTATTGAAACTATTCATCAAAAATTAATAATGGAGACTTTTGTGAAGACTACAAGAAAATAATATTAAAATCTACAGATAAAACCACATCTTCATTATATTTGAAAATTTTGACTTGAAAATTCTTACATAGGGCCTTTGTCACACAACTAAATGAGTAGAGTTACAGCCTCATGAACAGTAGGTACAGGGTTTGAATACATGGTAGGGAAAATAAGCACTTAAACAGAAGTGTGGTGTGTCAGGATAATGCAGTGGCCTGCTCTTTAGTCACTCATAACAAAAGTACACTTATGTATATATCAAATAGAATTAAATGCTGGAGATGTGATTCTGAAATAATAGCTGATTGGGCACATATGGTATATGAATGTGAAGTTATCTCCCCTATTTGGAAAGAAATTAATAACTTCCTTCAAGTTCTATTGTCAGATAGGTGTAATATTTTTTAAATCTTCAGTTTTGTGCAATGCTCCAATTCCTGAGATAATTCCAAGAAACAAAGTGTCTCTTCTTTGGTCTATTCTTGCTATAGCCAGAAAACTAATCACTAAAAATTGGAAAAGTAAAGTTGCTCCCTCTAGTGTTGAATTTATTAGTATGGCAAACATCGTTTGTAGTAGTAAATTGCATACTATAAAGATGAAAAGTCTAATACAGTTATATAAATCTTGGCTTAAACTCTGGCTTGAAAAATATTAACTGTTGTTGATATGTATAACGTTGATGTATTGATCAGCTATGGACCTATGTAAATAGTTATCTGTTTGTTTTATAATTGATTTGCTTATCTATTGTTTTAAAATCAAATAAAAAAAGAAATGTCAATACGGGTTGTTTTCATTTATATAAATGTGTGATTGCCAATGTCATAACTTATAATTCAATAAATATTTTTTTGGTTTTGTTTTAAAAATAATGTACATACAAGCAATTTTCATTTTATATTCAGTATTAAGAAATTCATACAGTTGGGCATTCTCACTTTATTGCACATGTGTAGATAACATATTCTGTAGAATGAGTGATCACACAATATTTATGAATATGTTTGCAAACCTGCAGCTCTGACTTCTCTTTGTATTCTGGGAATTCTTCCCTTATCTTTGCTTTACTGTCATACAATCTCTAATGCATATCCTCTCATTTTTCTTGTAAGGTGTGATATAAATACATGACAGTGAACTACAGTTTTCAGCAAAGGCAGGAAACTGTGCTATTATACCATATTGATAGTATGATATTGTTTAAATACAGTTAGTTACACACATTGTATATGTATCCTCACTGACACATGCACTTCAGAGTAGGGTGACTGTGAATTAGTGTTTTTTGCTTCGGTTAGACTAATCATTCACAGTCGCAAGCCATTAGCACATAGCAATGATGTGAGAGGCTACACTATGTTTATATTTTCTACACAAACTCAAGTTTGGTATTCAGCAATTCTAATGAGTTCATACCACCCTTGCATCTTCAGAGTTCTCAGAGGGCTGAATTATACTATAAAAATGGAACCATGTAGCTAGGAAACTTGTAGGTAAAGACACTGTTTTTTGTCATGCATATTGCTAAACTTGTGAGAATGTAAGTAAAGTAAACTTTGGACTACATTTTCTATTGTGGGTATTGTAGTTGCATGAGGGCAAGTTATTTGGAACACTATATAAGTATATATTACAGATGTCAGTCATGTCAGATATTGATGGCATTGCTGGACAACTCACAGATATTCTACTTAAGTACATTTACAAGTAACAGTATGCGGGTATCTGTCATTCATTCATGTTCTTACACATTTATTTTTCTATTACAAGTTCTGCACTAACCTTGACAGTCCTGCAGTTACAACTCGTGTCATTCATGGCTGACTGTCTGAAGGTAGCAGTATACAGCCATTACATGAGGAAGTAAAAGTTGTGAGCATTGCCTGGCATCAGTTATACTATGTATATGCATAGGATGAAAGGTGCACTCCTCAGGTAGACAGCAAGCACACTTCTCATTGCCTCTTGGTCACGGGGAGGGTATATTGTGCACACCTACATTTATCTACCCCCACATTAGTTAGGGGATACTCTCTAACTCCTCAATTGCACATGGCTATGCTGACCCTGCCAGTGGTGGTGGAGTTTGTGCTCCTACCCCTTGGTGTTCTTGCTGCAGCTATTTTTTCAGGATGATATTGTCTTGGATAACACAGACTGTAATTACTGTAATTAGTTTGGTATAAGTACTAGGATTGTACTGCAGGATCTGCCCTTATGTATTTTGGCACTGAAACCATGACTTCAGCAGGCCAAACACTTACTCTTTGTTGTTTCTTATTTGATCATGTGCCTCATTATAGATTTCCTGCATGGTTATTTGTGTGCATTTCTGATGGGCATTATCAGCCATGGCTCCAATGTACCCCCTGCATCCCCCAATAAATAACCTCATGGAACATCACCCCAGGAACACTTCTGGTAGAGCTGTGAGGTGTGCCAGATACAGGAGTCATGGAAATTGCCAGAAATGCTAGCACACACATTTAGGAAGATTAACCTAGCATTACACATGACCTGGCAGTTAAGGGAGTGGAACCCCTTTCTGTGATACAGACCCTTCCCTGTTCCTTGGGTGACGATTTTCTCTCAATGTGTGTGCAGTCACTTGTGCCAAAGATTTCAGGGAAGTGTGCTATGGAGTAGAACTCCTACATAGTTCTAGCTGTGTCCTCAGGGGTATGGGGAAAATATATATAGTCACTGGCATTCTGTAGCATAGCATTCAGGAACTGGTGTAGATTCCTGGATGCTGATGCCTGTGACACCCCCAGAATGTCCCCTGTGGGTCTCAGAACGGTTCTGGTAGCTAAAATTCTAAGTGGTATGCATACCTTTGTCTCCACAGGTATTAGTCCCCTTAGTTTATCCTCAGACTCTGGTCAGTACAACAGGGGTTGCAGAGTTCTTGGAGTGTGTTTCTATCCCCCTTGTAGTGTTCTACTGCTTCCATGCCATGCAGACCATGAAAAGTTAAATGGAATATAAATGCCGTTCTCTTCCTTGCCAAGCTCTATCAGCAGCAGCAGCATTGACTTGAGACTACTGTACATAAACTTGAACAAGAGCAGCATCAGGCCCTAATATTGTTTCTTTCATGTGTAGTTTCTGTGGATGCATTCCAAAATGATTTGGAGTACAGAGCAGATGGCTACATAGAATGTACACAATTCCTTTATAGCTTGCTGAATAGCTCCACCATCTTTGATTGGTTGATTAGCATATAATGCAACTGCTTATTTACTAAATAGCATGCCATGATGTTTACCTAGCTTGTGCATGTAGAGCCACTTACTGAATACATGTCAGCTCACTATTGTGTACATTTTGTGCTGTGATGTAAACACCAAGTAAATGAGCCATGTAGACTTTATTAAATCCAGCCCATGTTGTTTTAATAAACTTATATATTTTTATCCCCTAAAACATGTGCCTCTAAAATAATTTCTAACAGCTCATGATTAAGTCTGTGAATAGCTTTTTCTCTGTCTCTTGCTACCCTTTACCTTCTGTTTTATATGTGACTATATTATCAGCAATTTCAATAGCAAATTACAAAATGCTTTTAACTTCTGCCCCTTGTACCACCATATATATTTCCTGGCAAAATATGTCCCAGATGTACATTCTGTTCACTAACATTTTGCAATCATAATTCCAAAAAGATGATGATCATTGTCTGAGATTCTGTTTTTCATTTGTTGTCCTACTTCTGAACTCTTCCTACATCTTACATTACATCAACAACCATTCATTCAACAGTACTGCGAAAAATGCCCTTATCAACATTTCAACATTCCTCATCTGCTTAACAATAAATAAATAAATATAAATATATATATATATATATATATATATATATATATATATATATGTATGTATGTATGTATATATATATATATATATATATATATATATATATATATATATATATATATAGGTCTATCTGACACCAGAAGATCGACAATGGAGAAGACCGACAGTTGAGAATCCCGATGCTGAGAACACCAGCATGTTAAGGTAAGTGTGTGATAGGGACGGACATTAGGGTCAGGGTGTGGGTAAGGTAAGTGTGTGATAGTGATGGATGTTAGGGTAGGGTGTGGGTCAGGTAAGTGTGCGATAGTGATGGACTTTTGGTTTAGGGGCAGGTTAAGTGAGTTAGGTTTAGGGTGCGAGTAAGGTAAGTGTGCGATAATGATGGACTTGAGGGTTAGGGGTGGATTAAATGAGTTAGGGTTAGGGTGTGGGTAAGGTAAGTGTGCAATAGAGACAGAGTTAAGGGTTAGTGGTGGATCAAGTGAGTTAGGGTTAGAGTGCGGGTAAGGTAAGTTTGCGATAGTGACAGACCTTAGGGTTAGGGTTTGGGTTAAGGTTAGTGCATAGATAGTTGTGTATGTAAGGTTTAGTGTAGGTTTGTAAGGTTTTTGGTGTGCTTGTGTTGTGTGTGTGTTTTTCGGGAAAGGTATTTGTTTTGTTGATTGTCGGGATTTTGGTTTGTCGGGCATGTGAAGTTTTGTGTTTTTGAACTTTCTTTTTTTGTCGTTTTTGTTCGTGTCGGTTATTTTGTTGTCAGTGTTTTGGCATGTCGGTGTTATCAATTATCAAGTAGACTTATATATATATATATATATATATATATATATATATATATATATATATATATATATATATATATATATATATGGTTTCACTTCATAATCACGAGTTGCTGAAATATTGAATTTCAGCAATTCATGTCCATGAAGCCGAAACTTCAAAATAACAAAAGTGCATAAGCGCAAATAAGACTATGTCAAATTCGCACTTATGCATTTATGTTATATTGCTGAGGTCTTTGGCTGGGATGGTGTCTGCAGTTTAAGGTTAGTGAGCGTGCGTGAGTGTTTTTGTAACTTGTACGAGTGGGTTAGGGTAGGGAGGTGGAGATATGAGTGTGTGTGTTGGCTTTGGAGATTTTTTTTTTTACTGTTTGTGAGATCTTGGAGTTAGTATATATAAGTAGGGGGGTGTGGGGTGCAGGGGGGCTTGCCCGCCTGCATTTGTGTAGTATAGGTGTGTGTCTCTATGGTGTTTTGTTGTGTTTAATTGTTTTGTGTTGTGGGTGTTATGGTTTGTGTGTTGTGTGCTGTATGCTGTGTGTTCGATGTGGTTTTGTGATTATGAAGTGTCGGTGTTGTGATGGTTTTGGCTTTATACTGTAGAAATGCTGAAATTTGATATTTCAGCATTTCGGCAATATGAAGTGAAACAACACACACACACACATACATATATATATATATATATATATATATATATATATATATATATATTTATATATGTATATTCCTCATGGACTATGATGTTTGTTGATGACATTGTGATTTGTAGTAAGAGTAGAGGACAGGTAGATGAGAACCTGAAAAGGTGGAGCTATGCTCTAGAGAGGAGAGGAATGAAGGTCAGTAGGACTAAGACAGAATATGCGTGTGTGAATGAGAGGGAGGACTGAGAAATGGTGAGAATGCAGGGAGTGGAGTTGGTGAAGGTGGATGAGCTTAAATACTTGGGATCAACAGTTCAGAGTAATGGTGAGTGTGCTAGAGAGGTGAAAAAGAGAGTGCAGTCAGGGTGGAGTGGTTAAAGAAGACTGTCAGGAGTGATTTGTGACAGGCAGGTGCCAGTAAGAGTGAAAGGGAAGGTCTACAAGACAGTAATGAGACCAGCTATGTTATATGGGTTGGAGATGGTAGCACTTACCAAAAGACAGTGTTAAAGATGTAAAGATTTGCATTGGGTGTGACAAGGATGGATAGGATTAGAAATTAATTTGCTAGAGGGTCAGCTCAAGGTGGATGGTTCGGAGACAAAGCCAGAGAGCTGAGATTACATTGGTTTGGACATGTGCTGAGGAAGGATGCTGGGTATATTGGGAGAAGGATGCTAAAGATGGAGCTGCCAGGTAAGAGGAAAAGAGGAATGCCCAGATAAGGTTTATGGATGTGGTGAGAGAGGACATACAGGTAGTTGGTGTGACACAGCAAGAAGCAGAGGACAGGAAGAAATGGCCACAGATGATCAGCTGCGGCAACCCGAAATGGGTACAGCCTAAAGAAAAAGATCTATCTATCTATCTATCTATCTATAGATAGATAGATAGATAGATAGATAGATAATGTGTGTATATATATCTATATATATATATATATGTGTGTGTGTGTGTGTGTGTGTGTGTGTATATATATATATATATATATATATATATATATATATATATATATATGTGTGTGTGTGTGTGTGTGTGTGTGTGTGTATATATATATATATATATATATATATATATATATATATATATACACACATATTTGGAGTGTGGCCAAGATTGTGCTTGATTGCAGACTTTAGGTGCGCTGTAATATTGGGAAATTATTGACAGAGATTTACTATCAAATTTATGCAGTCAGCATATGTCACAAATTGGTTGTTAAGCTCTGTCCTATGTAAGTTTTCTTTCTTGTTATAACATGCCTTAGTTATATAAATAAAGTTTAATCTAGAGTATGCTGCACTTGTATGAGACTTAGCTAATATGTAAATCATTACTTAGCATTTTCAGAATATTATGTCATGTAGAATTACCCTGTTTCACAGGAATTTGCAATTTCTGTCTTTTAAAAATACATCATGAGTGTTGCTTTAAGTGTTTTGTATATTTAGTAAGTAAACTGGATCATTAATATTTGGTTTCATGGTTCTGGTAGTTTTTTATTAATGTAATTATTTTTCTTATACTAACCATGAACATCTTCATTTATTTAAGCAATAAAAGCAGTATGGTTTCAGACCAAATAAGAAATTAGTGAAGAATGTTTTTATGAAAGAAATAAAGGAATAAATTAAAAAGCTGAATGAAAATTAAGCTCCCAGTAATAATGTCATTAATCCTGAATTATAAACTACTACCTCACAATGCCTGATCTCTTCTGCAGAAAATGTTCACAGAAATGAAAAATGCATTCAACATACCTGCATCAAGTTAATATTTAATCATTTGTCATATATTAAGACAGGATAAAGATCCATCTCAATGCTTTTCTTATAGTGCTATATCATTACGGAACGTTGATTAAAAATATTTATGTTGATCCATACTACTAGGTTAAAAACATGCTACCTACATTAACAGAGGTAGACCAAATTGGCTTTATATTAAATAAGTAAACACAGGATAACATCAAAAGATAATAATTACTTTAATTGATTATGCTAATGACAATAAACAATAACTATTATAGAATGAGTAATAACTATTATAGAATAAACATATCTCTAGAAAATGCCTTCACTTTAGTAACTGGAAATATTTACCTAAAGTGTTACAAATGTATATATTTCCTGTTAATTTTATATCTCTTATTAGTCATCTTTATTAAAATTAATTCTCATATGTTAAACTAGTATGTTTTATTTCTAAGTCAATACAGATAAGAGAAGGCATGAAAAAGTCTGTCCATTGCCTTTTTTATTATTTTCTTTGGCTATTGAGCATCTTATCAATTACATAATGTTTAACAACTATATAGTAGGGTTTAAAATAAAAGATCAATGCACTTCCAATATATATATATATATATATATATATATATATATATATAGATGTATGCATATATGTGTAAACAACTAATTCATAGATTCATAGATTATAGGTTCATAGATTAGTACTAAGCTAACTGCCCTTGTGAGTCATTTTAAGCCTAGCCAGTTATCCCTTGTGAGACTCAAACTTTGCACCTTGTGTTTGTAAGGCAAACACCTTAACCATTAGGTAACCCTCCCACCCCTAATGGAAACTAGTTGCAAATTTAAATGGTATAGTAAAGAAATTACACATCTAGGGGTTACTCTCGCATTCAGTTGTAAAGAACTAGCAACAATACTTTATGGCAATATTTTAGCTGATAGTAAAAAGAATAAAAAAATAAATTGAATAACATTATTCTCTATGAAAAATAGGTTGATGTTAATCATGGTGGATGTTTTACTCAGAAGGCAATACATTATGCCAATGTTTTAGTTCTTTCAAATGGATATATTAAATAATTTAATAACTTTTGTTTGGCTGTTTTTATTTTTGTTCGGTATTGCTCCACACAAACCTAAAATAGCTTTGTAGCATCATATAACAGAGTAAAAAGATGGCATAATAGGATTTCCTGACCTGGAGACTTATGATATGGCTTCAGTTATTAAAACATTGGCTTTATGGTTAAAATCAGATTAATAAACCAATTTAAAAAATGTAAAATCGCTTGGTTAAGTAAAGAAAAAAGATCACTATGCAACATATATAAATCTTCAATACAAATATGAAGTAGCAGTTAAAGAAAAAATATTTGAAAACACCAGTGATAGAAGTAATTCTACTTACATAATCAACTTATTAAACATATTTAACATTTTATAAATACATACCCAGAGATAAAAGCATGGCACTTCAAAGCATTCAATATTTCATATACAGCAGGATTTGCAAGTAAGCTGAACTTTCAAAAATTGCACAGGTTAAAAAAATAAAGATTTGTTCTAATGGAATCAAATGTTAAGTGAGACTAAAGTATTTAAAGCCAGCTATTAGACACATATAATTTGGATATGGAAAACAGACAATTAATTAACATATTTTAATCTCTAAGGCTAAGTTAATGTCAGATACAATTAAAAAAAGAAAGAATATGCACCCATTCTTAATTTTTCAAAACCATCTCAAAACGGATTTTGAGATAGAGAGGGTATATTTATCCTAAGTATATAAAACAATTAAGAACTCTGCAGTTTGTATTAAGCGGAAACTATTGGGGTTATTGTATCTGAATAATGGCTCAATTTTGACTACAATACGAAAAAAATGAGTTTAATATTTTCCAGTAATATGCCATCATTTTAGAAATTATTTTCTTGGAAATTTCTACATCGATCATGTATCAGGCCATATAAAATTGAAATTTTATACAAAAAGAAAGGTATTCATTGTTGGTGGTGTAAATCTTTAATCAAAGCAGATTAGTAGTATATATTTTATGATTATATAACTCTACAAGCTTTTGGGGGAAATCAATGTTTGCTGCAATCACCATGGTCTAACAAATTTATATTAACTAAACATTTTATGTTGTTTAATGCTTCATTTCTAAGATGTGTACCTAAACACAGCTATTAGTAACCTAAACTATTCAATTATATCCTGACTTAGATATGGAGTGTGGCCAGCTTTAAGCGCTTCAGGACACTTGCATGCACTGTAAGTGCCAGGAAGTTGAGGATAGCCAAATAAGGTATTCAGTTTGTCAGGAAAAATATTTTCAGTGCTTTCTTTCCTCTGAATTCTGTCTCTCCTGTTGGCTTTATGGAACTAATGGCTGGCTAGTGATCCTACAAGGCTGAATAGATAAGAACTCTAATTGGAAAAATGTTCTAATACTTTAATTTCTGATGACGAGGTATACCTTTTCTGTGAAAGAATGCAGTTTATGCTAGGAAGTTTTTTTTTATGGACTGTCAAAAACTGTAGGCAGATTTTACTCAGTATATGCTTGTATCATAGACTGTGTACGTTTTTTACTTACTTTCTACATTTTCATGTAGTATTAGAGTAATAGGGGCATGGTATTGTGCTTTTGGGAACTGTCATTTATTTGTTTACTTCAAATCCTTTAATATTTATGCCAGCAGGTTTATTGACTCTCACAGGCTTTGCTACCCATCTTGCAGGCTTCTTTTTTCAGCTGAACCTTAGATTGGTTACTGTTCTCCTTGGTTCTTCCTTCCCATCTGCAGGAAGAAGAAAATTGCTTGGAAGTCTTTGGGTGTCAGGCCATCTTCTCCATTGCCTCGGATGTTAAAGGTGACTCCACTGTTGCCAAGCTTGGTCACTCAGACCATTCATTGATGTCTCTTGGTCCCTCTGCTGTAGCTTCTTAGGAAAAAAACTAAGGACTGGGAATTAGAGTTGTCCTCATCAGGAAAGGAGAAAAACTCTTACTGGTCTTGGAGGAATGAGTGGGTGGAGATCTACTGCATAGTTGGGCTGAGATGTCTTATTCTTGATATAATACCTCTGCCATGAGCCAGTTGTTTGCAGGGAGTCTCTCAGGCAAAGAAAGCAAAACATTAGCAATGTTAGTTATATCTCATTCTGGCATTAATTCTCAGAGAATTTGGGAGTTAGGCCCTTCTTCGGTGATTTCTCCTCCATCTGAAAATTGTAATTCTGAAAAAAGCATTACTTCAGATTTCTTTCCCAAAGAGATTTCTTCTCCTCAGATCGTAGCTAAAATTGAAGTATGAAGAGAATTAAATCTCTATTTCCCTGTAAAGGTATTCTGATTTGTATTTTGACATTCTATTGCCAGCAGCTGTCCCTCCTGTTTCAGTTTTAGAAGATGTTTTCTTAATGGGTCTATATCACATTACCAAACTCTTAAAATTTCGAATGTCGCATGGTCGACACCATATGATCAAACTTTTAAAAGTTTGAATGTTTCAATAGAGATCTCCGCACAGTATGGAATGGGAAGATTTCCTTTTTCTGCACTGTAGTGTGATCTTGGAGTTGGTATATTTAAAGAGCGGGGGGTGTGGGGGTGCAGAGGGGCATGCCCCCCTTCTTAAACCATTCAGGTCAGTTTTTTCTTTGGTTTATTTTTTTTATTACATTTTCGAACATTTAAAAGTTCAATCATATGGTGTCGACCATATGACGCTCAAACTTTTAAAAGTTTGATTATGTAATATAGACGCTTTCGTAACAGCTTGCAGTATGCCTGACAGTCAACCTACTGCTCCTGAAGAGTCTGATAGGTTATCCAAACTACCTCAGACCTATAAATATCTGTTTTCTAAACCTAAAATGGATCCTGCAGTTCATAGTTTCACTGTGTTTTGGGTTCATAGATACTTACTAGTCTATTATTCTGCAAGGATCTTAAGAAGCCTAACCTTATATTCCCATCGTAGGTTTTAAGCCCTTATAATATGTATATGAATAACTCATAGGTGAGCAGAACAAAGAAATGTTGTGACATTTACTTGCTGCTGTATGGAAAATATATTCTCTGTGATGCATACTGTTCCTTAAACATGTTTTAATTTTATTATAAAATAGACTGAGATACCTTGAGTTAGTATTCATGCTAACATTAGACTTGTGAATGTGTAATAAGTCTGACAGGATAGGATCTGTTGAGGCTATATTCACAAGGTAGAGGATACCTCCCGGTAGCCTATATTTTACTGAGTAGAGGACCAATTTTTTTGAAATAGTATGCATAGTTTTTGTGATTAGACCCTTGATTTTTTTTTTTTTTGTGAGAAAGCGTTGTGGTCACACCATTTGTGACAAGTGCTTGGACAGCTACATAATAACCAAAGAAAAATGGAGAAAAATGCCTCAAACAAAACTAACAAGTCAAGCATAAAAATTTGAGGAAGTGCTAGGATCCACAGAAGAGCATCCCAGAACAATATATGGAAATCATACATTTAATGAGGCAGCCACATACAAAGGAGTTAAGCGCTTTTGTCTTATGTACATAAAAACTTCATCAGAACTTCTTATAAGAATGGCTAAACATGATTAAATAGTGATTAACTAGCAAAAATGTAATCAGTTACATCAAATCATTAAAAAGCAAATTATCAGAAATAATAATTGTGTTTTATTGTGTATAAATAAAAATTATTTGAAAACAGAAACTGATAAAATCCCCATAAAAACTAATTTTCGAAGTTTAATAAAAACTTTTTGTATAACTCAGCACCCTTTTTTAAACAGGCAATTTAAGCAGCAAGATACTAACAAAAAATTTTAAAAAGTGACAAGGCTCTAAAAAGAAAGGGCAGGCCTACTAGTATCAAGAATAGTCTAAACTTTTAGAACAACTACTTGCCTCTCCGGGTCACCCTGACCCCCACCTTGCAATATATCTTTTGGAGTGAGTCTGCATCTTCTCCAGTAATATTTGCTTATTTTAAATAAAAGGATTCTGAAAATCACCCAACAGGAATATCAATAGCAATGGGAATCCCTTTGTCCTTTTCAGGGGATTCCTCCTCATTATGTAAGCCAAACATCCCAGTCTCCACCAGTTTTGGAGCAAATGTCTGAGGGGTTATAGAACTAGTATCCTCAGATCAGATGGGAAAGGTTTTTTTTTTAAATTACATGTCTGGTACTGAAGAAAGAGGGAACATGAATCTTGTTTCCAGATCTCTGCTTTCTCAATCTTTTAATCAAGGTCTCAAAGTTGAAAATAGTATACATCAGAATTAAAAGTTTGTTTACAAAGTAATTGCTTACTGCAAAAATCAAGGCATTCACATCTTTCCCTATTTGGATGATACATTATATTTATAGACTCTTTCTCCAATTGTAAAGATTGTCTAACAAGTGTCAAGAAACTCCTGTTCAGTCTGTATCCAATAAACATATCATGTCATATCATATCATATCATATCATATCAGTATTTAACTCTGTCCACCATTTCAGCATATGTAATCTTCTACAGGTAGTGATAACAACCTAAACTCAGTCATTCCATTGTCTGTTTACATTGGGTGATTTTTACGGTCCTTTTTATCCTGTTTGAACTTTGACCAATAGAAAGATTCCTTTTGCTATCTTTTCTTATGCTTTCCATATTTTCTTCATCCCATAATTCATGCTTTTCTTTACTTTCCAACATAGCAAATCTATTTTAAAAGCTATTACCCCACCCTCCCCTTTCTTTCAGTCAATCCCATCGTATTCTGATTACTATGTTGTGCATCTGTATATTCATCCTACAATGCTTCATCAATGCTAATGTTATCATTTTTTTAATAAATTGCTTTTACTTTCTTTTTTTCTTATTTCATTTGTGGTTCTGCAGGCTGCATATTCATGATAATCACGTTTATTCTAGGCAACAGGCCATTACAATTGCTATCAAAAGACTTTTGTTTTGATTTTTTAATTTTATACCGCTAGCTCAATCCAAAAGCCAAGTTTTTTTTCCATTTTACAACACAAACCATTTTACCATTTTACTTATTTCACTTAAAGATCAATCAGTGTTCATTAAAACTGGGTGTCCCGCCAGGGATAATTCTCATAATGACCATTTTTTCTATGCTTCCTAGCACTTTTACCTTTGAGTGCATTTATCTCTTGCTTTTGCAGGCTTTGCATCAGCTCCCCCACTTCCATCACTGTGCATTCTTTCCATTTCTTCCACTTTCATGTGACAGCTTTTTAGGACATGTTCCACATTAATAATAGTAGATCTTCTTTACATAGTTTAGGAGGTAATCCCTCTTATTTATCTGTGTTTGTATGCAATAATTTTAAAAGTTAGCTCTTCCAGGTCTGTAATGAATTTCTTAAGCCTGTTACAAATCCAAAATATATGGGTCCAGTTTCCTTCAGCCTCTTTACTGCATTTCCAACATGTATTATCAACCTCATGAAACATTTTCCCTTATTTACTCAGTGTATAAAATATTTGTGAAGGCATTTCCTGGAAAATATTTGAAATTTCTTAGCTTTTGTTACTTGTCTCTGAATGCCACATGGTTATTTCCATATTTCGTAAAAATTCCCTCCTCCTAAAGTGTTCTTTAAATTGCCAGACATTCTTCTGACAGCCTTTTCATATTGCTCTTTTAATGATTTTTACATTCTCCTTACTAATTGAGTCATGCTTGCCCTTGTCTCCACAAACATTGTGCCAGTTGTAGTTTAGTTTATTCCTTTTTCTCTCTCTCCCATTACAGTAGCTCTCCAGTACTGTTAATAATCCTCTAAACCATAAACATTTTTTATTTCCTACTTTAAATTTTTGTTGTATCTCTTCTCAACTTAGTGTCTTGTTTCCTTGGTGAATAAAATAGCCTTCTTTGTCCAATTTTTAAAAGGGGTTGTTTCTATCTGGAATGAAGGTTTTCTCAAAACAACTGGCGTTATCTCAAAATCTCACCGAGTTCACATTATTCCTTTCAGTTTTGGTCTTGTTAATTTAAGCAGAGGTTCAAGACCATATATTCCAACAACAGCCACCAAACCCTATCTAATCTATTTCCCTGTATTGAATTTCCATTACCTAATACCATGTCTTTCCAATTAGACTTGTAGGATTAATAGTGCAATAATTAAAATATTCTCATCTAGGTAGCCTTGTAATAGTCCTCCAAGTCTGGTGCTGCCAACCCTTCTTAGTCTACTTGACTTACCATATACTTCCATGATATCCTTGACCTGTGATCCCCCCACAGATATTCTGATCACTCTCTTTTTTAATGAATTCCATTCCTTCTTAGGTGGCATATACATGAAAAGCTTTACCAATATATATATATATATATATATATATATATATATATATATATATATATATATAAAACATTAAAGGTACAGTAAACATTTTCACACCAGAAATTCTTCGATCTAGTTCTATCTTCCATGTGTCCCATTTCCTTATGTCCTTTCTCACAGTTATTCATAGCTTTCTAAGTCTGTTTTGGTGAATTCTGGGATACCTTTGTTATCCATATTCCCAGTTACCTCAAATAATAATGCTCCCAATGGTAGGATTTTGCTGAACTAGAGAGTATCTTGGGGCATAATTTATACAGATTGCCTTTGACTTCTCTTCATTTATTTTACATCCCTCTATTTCTTTAAACTGTTTTATCTAAATATTTTATCTATATCATTATCAGGATCTATCAGTATAAGAATTATATCAGCAGTAAACATAGCTAGTTTAGGCTCATACTTCCCCTCCCATCACTTCTGAGTTTTTACTTTATTTTCTAAAGGATCCGGATATAGGATAAATAACAATGGAGGCAGGGGACAACCCTACCATGCACATCTTTTAATTTGAAATACTTGAGTTACCTTTTTTTAATTTTCATTGCTGATCCTTATATAAACCATGTATTAACTGTATAAACTGTTGAGGAAAGCCTATCTCATTTAGTATTTCCCATAAATATTCCCAGTTAACCTCATCAAATGCTTTCCCTGCATCCATCCCCATTAAAACCAATGGCGTATGTGAGCACTCAGTTCCTTGACGCACTAAATTTACCACATTGCATTGTCAGATGTCTGTCTCCCTTTCACAAAATCACATTGGTCACAGTCTGTTATTCTTGGTAATATTTTTTGCCACTCTTTTGGCTATATCACTACAAATGTCTTATAATCATGATTCAGTGTTGCTCTTGGCCTATAAGGTGCTGGCTTACTGGGCGTCTTTTCCATCATTTGATAATGCAATAATTACTGTACCTTTCTATGAATCTGGGATTCACCTGGTTTCAAATATTTCACTAAGTAACTTTTGCCAGCTCTGTAATATTTCTACCTTCTCCTCTCTCCACACTTTGATAGGAATGCTATCTCACCCTGGGGTTTTTCTCACTGCCTGTTTTTTTTAACTGTTCTTCTACTTCCTGTTTAGATAGTGGTTTAAGCAAACTTAACTTCTCTGAATCTGTTGATTTTAATAATGTATTTTCTTCTCATATACTGTGTGCCAGTCATCTAGCCTTGGTTGCTCTAAGCATAATTCCTCATAGAATTGCTAAAATTCCTGTTCTGGTGGGGGCTTCTCATGGTTATTCCCGTATTTGGATCTTTTAGTTTCATTACGCCCCTCTCTATGTTTTGCTGTCATAATCTTGCCTCTATCATCTTTTGTAACAAAGGGGTATGTGCATAATGCTTCATTTTCAAAGCTGTTAACTTTTTAATTACATCCTCCTTGAAATAGTTTTCCACATTATTTCTTTTTTTTTTCCATAATCAATCTTTATTATTTTTCTGAATAAACTAACAATATTACATAAACAAACCCAAGAAAATAAAACAAAGCCCAAATGCTACTACAAAATATATACACTATATACATGAATGCTTCCATCAATTAAACAAGATCAATCTAAACAGATAATTGATGCTAAACACAGATATACACTTACATGTCCAGGGGTTAAAGTGGATTAGAATCTTAAGCCAACAGAATATTAAAATTTTTTTCCCATATTTTCGGATTATTTATGTTTTTCCTATGATCCTTAATTAATAATTTGTGAGCTAAAATATGTTTCATTGCTAATCCTTTAAAGTTATCCCATGAAGTTTGGGATGGGTTCAACCAATTTGTAGCTATATAAAGTTTCATTAGCAAGAAAATATTTATCAGTATAATTATTTGGGATTTATCCAAATTATTCGGAGGAATATGTAGAATCATAAATTCCCAGGAAAGTGTAGAATGTTGAAAACCCATCTTTTGTAACTGAATTTTTAGGGAATTCCAAAGTTTGTATATGCATTTACAGCTCCAGAACATGTGTAAAAGGTCAGCCACTTGATCCTTACAGTATGGACATTTAGGAATTTTTAGAATTGAATTTATGCAAGCTAAGGCAGTATAGTAAGCATTATTAAGAATCATTAATTGGGTAAATAATAACTTCTGAAGAGATATTGATTTTATAGTTAAATTAATTGCTTTTAATATTTTATTATCTTCTATCAATGGTATTTTTTCCCTCCAATATTTTGATAACAATATTTGATTTTGGTATTTTAAATCTTTTACCAATTTATATGTAGAACTTATATATTTGGAATCTTGTATAAGGGTTTGCCATAAATTAGAACACATGGTTAAATTTTCTTCCTTAATTCTAATCTCACTGAAAAAACTTATAGATAGATCCTTTATTTGTCTAAGTATAATTAAATAAGATTTAGGAAGGTTCATCTCTTTCAAGATATCGTGTATTGAAAAACCAAGATAAGGGTACATATCAATTAAAGTTAAATTGACAATAAGTGGAAATTTATTAAGATTTATCAGTTGATTATTGATTTTCAAATTTGGGTTCTTGTGGAAGGGTTGAAAAGTCATCATATGTTGCAAAAGATTTAATGAATGAAAAAAATTTTTTATCAATGATATGTATAATCTAATATGCTCCATTAAGGGATATAATTTCAAATTGTCTTTTTTTAAAAAGGGTAATGCCTTAGGGTTAATGTTCAAACTTACAGCATGTTTATAATTCAGAACCAACCAATTTGGTACCCATTTACCACTAGCTGTGTCAAAGTTAGCAATTCTCAAAATCCTATTAGCATTTATTATTAAGTAATAAACTTCAAAATTAGGTAAATCAAGCCCACCTTTATTCTTCGGAGTCATCATTTTATCGTAAGATATTCTGGTTTTCCTAGGCTCCCATACAAATTTAGCCAATTCCGTATGAATCTTTTTAAAGAAATTCGTATTAATTAATACTTGACTAGCTCGGAAAATATATAATATTCTAGGGAATACATTCATTTTAATAATTGAGACCTTTGCCATTGTTGGTAACTTTAAATTATTCCATCTTTTTAAGTCAGACAATATATGATCCCAAATTACTTGAACATTATTAACATAAAAATCTCTATCATCTGTAGAAAAGATAATACCCAAGTATTTTATTTTCTCTTCAGATTTTATATGTCCTACCAATGGTAAAAGCGAAAAGGGTTTTGGAGTTCTTAAAGGGAATAAATTACTTTTCTTAAGATTTATTTTGTAATCGGATATTTCCGCAAATTCCTCCACCGCCTTCAAAACTTTCTCGGTATCTGAGATAGGTGTCATACAATAAATATTAAGGTCATCCGCAAAAGCAGCCATAGATATTTTAGTACCATAGATCACTGGTGCATTATAATATGTATTTTGTTTAAAGTATAGGAATAGAGGTTCTAAATATAAATTGAATAAAATTGGAGATAATGGACAGCCTTGACGAGTTCCGTTTTTAATTTGTATTCTTTTGGAAAAAATTGTATTAATATATAAAGTTGTATAAGGTTTATCATATAATTTTTGTAATGTTGAAATAAACTCTTGAGGTATATCAAAATATGGTAAAATATCGAACAAAAATTTTAAATTAACTCTGTCAAATGCTTTTTGTGCATCAATTATAAGAGCATACATATTAAAATTCCTATAATTGGCGTAAGAAATTAATGTGTGAAGCGTTAAAGTATTATCAGTAGTTTGTCTATTATTTATAAATCCGGCCTGTTCATTAGATATTATTGAAACTAAACCCTTCCTCAGCCTATTAGCTAAAATAGATGTCAAAATTTTCATATCTATATTTAAAAGTGAAATGGGCCTATAATTATCCGGATTTAGAGAGTCTGCATTTTCTTTAGGTATAAGAATTGTTCTAGATGCATGAAAATGAGGATCATTAACTTTATTATTGATTATATAATTAAATACATACGCAAGTATTTTACCAAATTTGTCACAAAAGGTTTTATAAAACTCCGTAGTCAGACCATCCGGTCCTGGTGCTTTATGAGATTTCAACTTTTTAATTGTGTCAATTACCTCCTCAGAGGAAATTGGTTTAATTAAATCTAATTGATATTTTTCAGCTAATTTTGGAAAAATTATTTTGTGTAGAAACTCCTTATTAGACTTGTTTGTAGGTACACTATGATGCTCTCCATAAATTTGAAAAAATATTATTTCAAAGGTATTCATAATATCTTCGGATGTTGTATATCTTTTATTATTAAACTGGATTTCAGGAATTTGAGAAGGTGTTTTCACTTGATTAATAATACGGGCTAGAGCTTTTGATGGGGTTTGAATATGATTAGCATATTTTACCATTAATTTATGTTCATGAAATGACAACCTACTATTTTGTAACATAAAAAGCTCCTTTTGATGTTTAAATAGTTCTGTTTCAGTTTGTTTATTATAGTCTCTAATTAAATCTTGATCTAAAGCCTTAATTTCCGTTTCCAATCTTTGTATCTCTCTAATCTGTGCTTTTTTATAAAAGGTAGCTTTTTGAATAAAAATCCCCCTTACTTGTGTTTTAGTTGTCGCCCACTCAATATCAGGTGTATGTTTCTGTTTAGAGAAATTAACTAATAGAAGATTAAGAATTGCTTGAATTTCCTGAACTATATCCTCCTTATTCAATAAATTTGGATTTAAAGACCAATTAAACCCCCTGTGTCTTAGACTATTACTAATGTCTTTATTAAAACTTAATGCTATTTTAGAATGATCCGATAAATATCTAGCTTGTGTGTGTACATAAGGATCCGCATCAATCAATATCTCAGAAATTAAGAAAAAATCTATCCTAGACCACATCTTATGACAACTTGAGTAAAATGTGAAATTATTAGTGTTATATTTATTATTTTCATATTTAAAGGGATCATATAATTTAAAATCAACTTTAAGTTCACTTAAAGCTATTACAGCTTGCTTTATTATAAAACTTATATGAACTTGATTTATCCTTTTTAGGATCTTGGTACGTATTCCAATCACCTCCTATAATTATATAACAATTGTTATATTGATTCAAAATAGGGTAAAGTGATGCTATAAAAAGCTGCTGATTTGTACATGGTGCATATATATTTAGAAGTAAAATAGGTTTATCGAAAGGTGTGGATGACAGAATAACGTAACACCATCTTCCCTCTTTGTCTATTTTGGAGTCTAAGATATTACCTTGATACTGGCTTTTTATAATTATAGCTACACCTGCACTATTGGTTTGCCCTTCCGAAGCTACTACCTCTCTAATCCATTTCTTACCCTTAATAACTGCCCATTGATCATTGGTTAAATGAGTTTCTTGAAGTAAAATAAAATAAGCCTTAGCCTGCAAAAATAAATGAAGAAATAATTTCCTCTTTTTCATCTTCTGGAGTCCTTTTGTGTTCCATGAATCTATTATCCACATACTAAAACCCTTATTTTGTTAAAATGTACATTCATTTTGAAAAACTGTAATAAAATCCAATATTTTTGCATAATCTGTATTGTTTTGAAGCATTCTAAATATCCCGTCCCATCCCAGTGCCTAACCACTATACCCCTGGACCAGAACATACATAGGCTGTTTGCATGATTAAAAATTCCCCGATTAAATGACTCTTCAAAATATACATTCTTAACCTTAAAGTATATACTACCTATAACATGCAAAAAACCTATAACTTGTACAATTAAATCTACAAAGTCTAACCAAGACATTCCCTAAAAAAAACACTGCTAACCATCTACAACTCTTGTGTCCAATACATTCCCTCTCCCATAATCTGAAATGTTTACTTAATATTAATAAACAGATGTGTCTCATAAAAAAAGAGAAAGAAAAAAAGAAAATAATTCCAAAAAAAATATAACTAAAAGGTTATTAACCTTCAATAATGAGACACTATTAGTACTAAAAATACAATTATTCACTTATAAATATTTCACAGAATATACTGTCACTAAAGAGGAAAACCATAGAAAATTGAGTAACCGACCACTTGGTTATTATATGTAAGTCATACATTGTCTATAACCCATATCTGCATTCAAATCAATAAACCAAACTATATATTAACAGTCATATGTATATAATGCCTTGAAACGCCTTCTACTAAGGGAAAACTAACAGTGTTATACCAATAGCATCTGCTAAATACCTCACCATTAACCCATCCCACCAACTAAATAGAGTCATATTTCTATACAAGACCCATTGTAATTTACATTATATTAAAACACTCTAATCTGTCTTAACTGAATATACTATATATATTACCTTTTACATGACACAATATTTACCACTAAGATCATTAACTATATCTGTTCACATTTCCTAAACATTTTACTTAAAAGAATATATGCTATATAAAGTGTGTACCATCCCAACAAACCAAAATAAACCTCATCAAATATTATATATGGATTTACCTCATATTTTCCCTCTGCACGAAATCAGGATACATTATAACCTAATAACATAATCTAATACTATAAAAGTCACAAACTTGGCATTATAGTCCAAATACTTTAATTTTCTTCTTTCCACCAAGATATCCTCTTTCCCAGTCTGGAAACACTGCCATCGGATTCGCGACGGGGGAACCATTTAGCAAATGGACCTCCGGATGCGCCACAGCAAAAACGCACCCTCAGGAACAGCAGTAGTATTTCCTCAGCTTCGCGACGGGAGAGCCATTACGCTAACGGACATCCGGATGCGCCACAGCAAAAGCACACCATCAGGAGCAGCAGCAGTATTTCCTCAGCTTCGCGACGGGGGAACCATTAAGCCAACGGACCTCCGGATGTGCCACAGCAACAACGAACCCTCAAGCACAACAGAAGCATTTCCTGTTACCTCGTGGGAAGAAACAGCTCGTGAATGCCATAAAAATTCGGAAATTCTTCGTGGGGAATCAGGATCTATACACGAACCCTTATCTGATGATCAGGAGGCCTGGTAAACCAGCAAAATTCAGACAAAGGAATATGAAGCCTGGAACTACAGCAAAAAAGGAAACCCACCTCAGACGTTGTTTAAACCAGATCGGAAAGCCATATTAAGATTCAGAGGCAGGCAGAGACTTAAAAACTCTCAAAAAGGTAGATTTAGCTTCTTTTTTTGTAGAAACCGAATATTTGGCACCATCGACTGTAAAAGTTAAAGTATTAGGGTATTTCATTTGAAATTTTATCTGTTTTTCAATAAGAAACTTACAGTAAGCAGACAAAGCTTGTCTAGCCTGTCTTATTTGCAGTGGCAAATCCTGAGCCATGGACACTTTATTATTGTTCCACATGATAAAACCTCCATTTTTTTTTACAGTTAAAATTATTTTATTCACATCTTGATAGTTAAGAATTTTTACATACACTGGTCTTGGTATATTTGAAGCCTGTGATTCTTTCAAAGCTCTATCGCTCTCTCTATTGTTATTTGTTTAGCCATGTCAGGGTCATTAAACAACGTAGTAAATATTTGAGTAATGGATGGAATTAAATCATTGTATTGAATTATTTCCGGTAACCCTCTGATAATTATATTATTCCTCCTGGATCTAGCCTCCAAGTCCAGAATTTTAGCTTGCATAGAATGAATGTCCAGATCATGAATATCAGTTTTTTAGCAAGCATTGTTATTTTGTCTTCATTCTCAGATATTCTTGCTTCAGATCTATCCATTCTTTCAAGAATTTGAGTACAAGTAGTACCAAAAGATTGTATCTGACTAGTTAGCTCTTTCAAAGCTTCTTGGATGGGCGACAACGCTGTTTTAATATCTTCCATATTTGCTAGTTGGTCCGGTTTGTCTTTAGTTCCATCTTTAAAAGATTCCTGCTGTTTTGTCACCTTCTGTCTTTTTGAAGTTACATCTTTCTCTGGAGATTGCAGTGCTGACAGTTTGGTTTTTGTTATTGTTATGTCCATGCTTTTATCTCCTTTTGACATTATAAAACAGAACAGACTGTAGTTTAAGTATGTAAATCAAGTTTGTTGATCAGACAAATCCTTTGTTTAACACTCTCTTCAGAGTCAGTCAAACAATCAGTTCTAATCCTGTTACATTCTTCGATTTCTCTAAGGTCATGCACCTCTCAAGCGATACTTGAATGTAGTAGATTATTTTTAACCAAAAATTATTGATATAAACCTCGTATTATAACTTCAGGGTAGATTTTTCCTCAGGATAAATGAAGAGCTGTAGATATGCAGTGTTCACAGAATGGCAGCCATCTTTGAATCTTTCCCACATTATTTCTAAATCAGCTAATTCCTGTTTTCTGCCTCACTTAACATCCTTCCTTTCTGCAATGTATATAATCTGGTTATTCTTTGCTGTTGAAATTTCTTAATATCCTCCCATTCCTCATTTTCTCTTTCCTGAAGATCTAGACACATCTTTTCTTTACCCCTCTCCCATCCCTCTGTTATTTGTTCTGCCTGTCTCATTCTAATCATACGATTTTAACTATCGATTGTTTTATTACTTCCCTTTTTTTCTATACTTCTCCATGAACAGTTACTGGCCCTCCAATGCCTTATTTTCTCATTCGTGCTTTTTCTGGAGTTGACATACTACTGGGGCATGATCTGATAACATTCTGGGATGGGTACTTATTTGCCTGACATACTACTGGGGCATGATCTGATAATATTCTGGGATGGGTACTTATTTGCCTGACCAAGTATTCATGCTCCTGTGAAATATAAATTCTATCCAATCTGGAGCTACTCCCATACCTTCCTGAGTGAAATTTATATTCCCTCTGTTCCTGCATTGCTTTCACTATCTCACTCCAGCTATATCCTCTACCCAATTGTTTCAGAAATTTTCCCTTGACAGTGAACTTCCTTGCTTGAGGCCCCCCTTCAAAGTCTTCTCTGTCTATTACAATATTCTATCATACAACCAATGCTCCTATGACCAAATCTAAGACAACCAAATGATTCAATTGTGTTAATTGACAAGAACAGCAGCAGGAAAACACGAAGAAATAATAATCCACAATTTTATTCAAAAAAGCGTTCCAGCACCTCAGTGTAACCACCTTTACAGAATACAAAACTTCTTACAATCAGCCCCCTATATATATATATATATATATATATATATATATATTCTAATTTCAATTAACTTTCCAACATTATCTAATTAAATTAAACAATTAATTAAAACAAAACAGAATAAAATCTTTTTTTAAAGCAAACACCTTCAACTTACTTCATTATTGAGCCCCATAGGAGCTAATGTGTTATACTTTAAAATATAAATAGACTCCTTATAGGTTCATAGGTAGGTACTAGGCTATTGGCCAAAGGCCCTAAGTAAGCCTAGCCAACAAGGTTCCCTGGCTTATGCCACCCAAGAAAGTTATTTTCCTTTGCTCCTGTCGAGCAGATCCACAGAAGTGATCCCCGGGGTGTATTTCCTATTTCACATCCACTTATCAAGATTTTTCTTGAAGAGTGCTAATGAGGAATGTTGCTTAACATAGATGGCTAGCTTGTTCCAGAGTATGGGAAGTCTCTGGGACAGGAATCTATCCCTCCAGCATGTCCTGTTTATTGTGGTGACAAGGTTTAGGTCCCTAGAGCATGTAGCTCAGAGGGATTGGGATTTCTTTAGGTGTAGCATGTCCAATAGCTCTGGGTTTGACATAGCTGTATATTTTAGGCAGAGATCATCTCGGAGTAGGTGAAATCCTATGGAGTAAAGCTGGAGTTTTTTGAGATGGTCAGTGTAGGGCATCTGTTTGAGGCCAGTAATCCTCTTTGTGAGGTACTTATGTGGCCTTTCCAGCTGCTGCAGATGCCTTGTGAGGTGCATTCCAAAAGGGGCATTGTACTCTTTAATGGGTCTAATGAGTGTCGCGTAGAGGGGAAAAATGACCTCTTTTTTCCTAGATGAAAACCCTTTTGTGATGAGGTGTGCCATGTAGAAGGATTTCCTGACTACTGTGGCGATGTGATTATCAAAGGAGAGACTATTGTCCACCTGTGTCCCCAGGTCTCTTATCACACATTCAGTGTTAAGTAGACTGCCGCCCATGTGCTAGTTCATGGGTACAGAGTTTTTACCAAAGGGGATGACAATGCACTTTCTGGCATTGAGCTTGAGGCCATGGCTCTGACACCAGGCATTTGTCTCAGTGAGGCCCTTCTGTAGGATTTCCACATCATTTGGGGACTCAACTATAGCTCCTAGTTTGCAGTCATCTTTGAACTTCATTAGCCAAAGGCCTTCTGTGTGTTAGCCTGTACTTCAGAGAAGTAGATACCAAACAGGAGAGGTCCCAGAACTGAACCCTGTGGTACACCAATTGTCACTGGTTTGAAGTCAGATTTGGAGTCTGCAACTTTTACAGTGTGGGTTCTGTCAGTGCGCCTATTGGCAACCCATCTTATGATGTAGGGATTTATACTTAGTTTAGTGAGTTTAGCTATAATTCCAGAATGGGGGATGGTGGCAAAAGCCTTGGCGAGGTCAAGATAGGTTGTGTGAACCACCTTACCCTCATCTACAGCTTTGGTGACTGCCTCAAAGAAGTCAATCAGGTTCAAGAGGCATGAGCTGCCTTTCACAAACCCAAACTGGGTAGGGTCCAGAGTTTGGAGGTTAGCAATGTCTTTGTTTATGAGTTCCATGATGATATGTTCCATGGCCTTACAGACCAGGCTCATAAGGCTAATAGGGTGATACTTCCAGGGATCAGTGGTGACTCGCCCTTTGTGGAGTGGGATAAATGTTGCTGTGTGCCATTCAGTGGGCACAAAGCTTGATGTGAGACTATTATTGAACATGGGACTTGGGTGGGGAGCCAGTTCATTCTGAAGTTCATGTAAATGCAGCCTGTGATGTTGTCTGGTCCCATGGGTGCTGTGTTATTGGCTTTAGAGAGTGCAGCTTTTACCTGTGTAGCTGTGATTACAGGGACTCTGCATTCTTCTTCTTCTATAATTATGGGCCCTTTAGGGGGTGAGGGGGGGTAAAGATAGCACTGAACCTGTCTGCCAGGAAGTTGGCAATATCAGTTGGTTATGTAATTTTCATGCCATTGTGCTGTAACTCAGAGCAGATCTGGGTGTTGCCATTGAGATTCTTGACATAGCTATAGAATGCTTTGTGGTTGTCCCTAGAATCAGTGGCGATTTTGTTTTTGTAGCTAGCTGTGGAGGATCTTATAAGGGATCTCAGCTTCTTACTGAGGCTGACCAGGGAACTCCACCACTCATGGGATTTTACTGTCTTTTGCAACAGTTTCTTCCTTCTGTTGTAGAGTTTGTTTATGGCAGGGGACCACCAGATTGGCTTCCTTTTTTTGGAGGATAGCGTCTTGGTTCTGTTTGGGATAACACGATCCATGCACTCGTGTAAGATCTTATAGAGCGCATCTGTGTAGGACTCACCTGTCGTAACTGTATTTTCCATCTGCATGGGTGTCATGAAGTTCACCACTTCTGTCTTAAAAAGCATGAAGTTGGCTTTGGAGAAATTTTTTACCATAATTTCCTTAATGGGGAGTGGGGGCAGGATGTGGATATCTAGGGTGATTAGCTTATGCTCGGATCTGACCAACGAGGAGTCGACTTCAGGTGTGGAACACCTGTCACTCATGTTGGTAATAACTAGGTCTAGGATATTGTTGCCCCTGGTGGGGGTGGGGATAAGAATTTATGATTTCCAGAAAGCGTTGAGTGAAGGATTTGGTACATGAGTAGTTTTCCCAGTTAATGGTGGGGTAGTAGAAATCGCCCATTATTAGGGTGTTTGGTTGACCCCTAATATTTTTCAGTATATCAAGAAAAGAGGAGTGGGAATCCTGGGGCATGGTGGGGGATTTGTAGGAAGCTACAATTTGGATTGCAGTTTTGCCTAGAGTTAGTTGCACTTGGATAACTTCAGATGCATTATGCTGAGCAACTAGCCTGGAAGTGTGGATATCCTTAATGAATATGGACACAACTTCGCCTTTGGTGTTCCAGTCCAGGTTAGGTGGCCGAAAAGTGTGGTATGAGTTATAGCCTGGTATTGCAGGGATGCTCTCTGGAGCATTGAACCAGGTCTCAGTCACTGCACAGATATCGATGTTCTCCATTTGAAGGAGTGCCTCGAGGGAGTGCATTTTGAGATTTAGACTTCTAGCATTGAGTAGCATTACCCTCAGGCTTTGCTTGCCTGCTCCTGTTACGGTGGTGAATTTGTCATTTGAACCTTGCCTAAAAAAGGCACTATAGGGGCAGCAAGAGCCTTAGCAAGTATCCAGAATTGCAGTGGTAACAGGTGCAGGCCATCTCTGGCAAAGCATCGTGGACTGTCAACCATGTCGTCCCAGGCAGACAGATACTGGATCCCCTTAGAATGACACCAGAAGCTTAGCCAATTGTTGAAGTCAATCATTTTGTCCTTGTACTGCGGTATCATTCTGGGCGATGGCAGGATGCTACTCAGGGCTAGGGTCATACCTGCCTGGGCTACAAGATTGGAGAGCTCTTCCATGTCTCTTTTCATGTAGTCCAGGGAGGTACATCTCAGGTCATTCACACCAATATGGACAATGACAGAGCCATATTTGTACTTATTGTGGAGTGACCTGAGTGCGTGGGTTATGTGGCGGATCCTGGCACCCAACAGGTAGCTGACATTATCCTTCTCCTTGTTTAGCCTAGTGAGTGGGACATCAATGTGCCTGGTTATAGAGTCACCTATGACTAGTGTGTTGGGTACGTTGTTTTGCCTTATGGACTGTGGTTGAGTGGGACACAGAGTCTGTGGGCTATGTGTCATTTGGGTTGTGTTGGGGGGTGCAGGTTGCTTGTGTTTCTGCTTTTGGAGGTCTCTGTTGCTTGAGCATATAATAATTGAGAGCCGTAAATGTCTTTGTGTTTCTATGTGTGGATTTTGATGGTGTAGGTTTAGTGGGACTATGTGATGAGTGTGGTGTGGTGCAAGTATTTACCTTCTCCTCTTGTCTGTCAAGTTCAGTCTTGGTTGGAGAGAGCTTTACCTTCAGTTTGGCTAGATAAGTGCACCTCTCACAGGTTGTAGTGTTGGGTGGTAGGAGGAGAGGGTTGTTTGTGTACATGAGGCAATTGCTACATGTCTCACTATATGAGGGTTAAACATATTTGTTCAGATAACTCCACTTATTCAACACATCGGGATGATCTTACTGCTAGGTTCATAGGTTCATAGGTAGGTACTAGGCTATTGGCCCTAGGGCCTATACAAGCCTAGCCAAAAAGGTACCCTGGCTTTTGCCACCCAAGAACATTATTTTCCTGTGCCTCTGTCAAAGAGAACCACAGAAGTGATCCCCGGGGTGAATTTCCTATTACCCATCCAATCAAGATTTTTCCTTGAAGAGTGCTAATGAAGAGCTCTGTTTTACATAGAAAGCGAGTCTGTTTCAGAGTATGGGAAGTCTCTGGGACAGGAATCTATCCCTCCAGCATGTTCTGTTTAATTTAATGTGGTGACAAGGTTTAGGTCCCTAGAGTGTGTAGCTCGGAGGGATTGGGATTTCTTTAAGTGGAGCATGTCATTCAAATAGGCTACAAATTGGGAAAAGTATTGTCTGCAAGGAATTTGGCTGATTCTATGCAGCGGGAACAACTGTTGAATTACAACAAGGCTGAGCCTAATAACACTTCAGTGCTGTGCTTAACCACTACTTATGGTCAGAATACCACTAGACTTATTAATAGTGTACAACGTAATTGGAACATCCTCCTGGCTGATGAAATACTCTGTGACTTTATTAATCATAAGTGTGAGTTCTCTTTCAGGAAAGGTAGGAATTTGGGTGCCCTCTTTAATCATTATAAGAAGGGGCATTATCCCTTAGGGACTATTATCCAGAGAACATTATTGGGTGATCGTCTTAGTGGGTATTTCCCCTGTGGCCACTGTGTATATTGTTGTAAGACTAACAAAACCAAGAGCTTCACAAGCCGTAATACTGGTACAGTCTATAACATTTCTGTGTTTGCTAATTGTCAGTCTGATGGGATCATTTACTTAGCTACATGTAGTTGTTCTGCATTCTACATGGGGCAGACATCTAGGCCTGTCAAGTTTAGAATTGCAGAGCATTTATCTGACATTAGGCATCAGCGAGCTAATAATGCTTTAAACAAACACACACTGAAACACTCCAGAGCTCGTTTTAATTTTACTATCATTGATAAGATTCAAGGTAATAGAGCAAAGGTTTCTGGTTGGCATGACATCCTTAACAAATTAGAGAAAAGATGGATTATTAATTTGGGTGGGTTGTTTGCTCCTGGTTTAAATGAATATTTGTAGTTCATTAAATGTTTGTAATGATGACTGACAGGTGTTCCCTTTATAAGGCAGGCAGCCTTTTTGGTTCTGTTTTTTGCTTTTTGTTCTTCACTGATGAAGGCTTGATATTTAAGCCAAAACCGGTTTGGATTTTGAACTGTAGGCTTTTTGTTTTTTTTATGTACCCTATTGCATAATAAAGAAAATTACTTATCAGTATACCATCATCTGCTGGTCTACATTTTTTTCCTGAATTGCTAGATTGCCCCAAGATGCCCAGATTCATCAGATAGATAGGAGAGAACACTGGGAGCTGATCCTTGGACATGCCTGAATAAAAAACTACTTTCCTCTAGACAAGTGAGGAACGTGAGTATAAGAGCTGTTTTTCTCTAATCAAGTGAGGAAAGTTATAAAAGTTTTTCTTTTAATAACAATTCATTTTCATATTTCTCCTTTATTTGTTCCAAAATGGTACCTTGCAATAATAAATGATTACTTTTCTGTGCAACTTTGAAATGTGCAGAAATAAGTTTTTTCCTCATTTTGATTCTTATTGTCCCTCATATGTTCTAAAAATCAGGTCTTGAACATCCTTTTTTCTCTCCCCAATGTAAAATAAGTTACAGGAGCATTTCAGTGCATGGATTACCACCTTACTGGTAGAGGAAAATGTCCCTTTACATGAGTATTTGATATTATTAATATACTTAAATGAAGTCAATATTTGTGCACAAACTGAACATTTGCCACATGAACTAGTACCTCCTTTTACTGGCACATTCTGCATACTCATGCTTGGGAAAATAAAGTTTCTATGTACTAACATGTCACGTAGACTTTTACCCTTGGTATAAGACACTGATGGATATTTTGGTAAAAACTTTATCAGTACCTTATCTTTTCCCAAAAATCCCCAGTAATGTTTGACCATGTTAGTAACTTCATTACTTTTGATATAATACATGGACACAAAATACATCTTTTCTTTTCAAGAGACTTCTTCTACTTGTACTTTTTTTTCCCTACTTCCTTTAAACTATCTCGATTCACTTTATTCCAATCCACAATTTTGTCTTGTGCGTGTTTTACAGCCTCAGGGTCATAACCCCACCTCAAAAACATATCAGCTGACTTTTTGATTTCTTCATTCAAAACATTCTTATCATTACACAACCTTGATAAACACAAAAATTCCCTGTAAGGAAGAGAAGAAATCAAATGGGGGATGGCAACCTGAAGCAAGTAAAAACTGGATGCCATCTACAAATTTTCTATGAACCCTGGTCAGCAGAGTAACATCTTTTCTACCTTTCAACACAAGGTCCAAAAAAGTCACTTCATCACCTTCTTGTAACCTATCAAAAGAGAGACCAAAAGGACTATGTTCTAACCCTGCAATAAATTGAGCAACTTGAGTACTACCCCGTTCACAAATGAAAATTAAATCATCTATATATCTGTAATATGCATTTACATATTGTCTCACAAAATTTTGTTTATACAAAAATTTATCTTAAAAAAAAAGCCATAAATAAGTTGGTGTACATGGGGGCGAACGGTGCCCCCATGGCTGTCCCTTGTTTTTGCCTATATATTTCATTATTATAACAAAAAATAATTATTCTGTAAACAAAAATCCACTAGTTCTACTATAAAATTAGAAAAAGGATTATTACCTATCATAAGAAATAATGAAGAAATGCCATATTTGTGCTTTATTAAAGTATAGAAGCTTCTTTCACCAGCTAATACATCTCTTTATTCCAAGCCATTGTCGAAATTTTATCCAAAAAATCAAAACTATCTTGTATATATGACAGAATTTTGTGTACATAAGTAAGTAGTACCTGATGCAATAAAATACCTATGTTATGAAGAAAATATTTACAGGCCAATATAATCGGTCTACCAGGTTAGTTGTCCATACTTTTATGAATCTAAGGCAGACAAAAGAAAGTAGCCAACCCACTATTACTATTTAAAAATATCTTCCTTACATAGATATCCTAAGTGCCAGCCTTTTTTCATAAGTTTCCTAAATTTCATTTTGGCTTTTTCATATTGTTCAATCCCACTTATTTCATACACTTTTTGATCCTTCAAATGTTTCATACACATATTATAATACTGTAATACATTAATTCTTACAATTTTATTACCTTTATCAGCTGGTTTAATTATTAGATCTTTCCTTTTGCTTAAATCTTGTAGAGCCTTCCATTCCTTATATGTTAAATTGAATTGTATGGCTCTTCTGTTATATTTTACATTACTACAGATATTTTCACCTTCAAATATAACCATAGAACTAAAATGAGCAATATTTTCATTTTGAAAGGGAGAAATAAACTTACTAGAGACAGGAATGTTAGATGTATTTAACTTGCAGTACGCATTGACTTCATTTACGTTATATAATGCCCCTTCACCTTCATAACATGAATAAAAACTTTCATCTGAGGAATTACACTCTGAACATTCAATATAACTATTCAAATTGTTTTTAAAAAACACTTTCAAATAGAATTTGCGTACTGACTTAAAAACTTTTAGTTACAATACATGACTTCTTGGGATAACCATGGAGATAAATTTTAACCCCAGATTTAATACTGCAAATTGTTCTTTCGTTAAATTGCAATTAGACAAATTTACAACCATGTTCACCTCATTATTCAAAACATTAGTACAATTTTGTTCTCTTGCTATTAAATTGTCCAATGTCCTTTCTGTTCGTCCCATTAGGTTTATTCCTGCTCCATTTTTTTCCCTGTTGTTGTTCCTCATTACGGTGAAAACGCCGCTGGTGCTCCTTGGCTTGTTGTGGTAAAGGTAATGCTGGAAAATCTGCTTCATTGCTTAACCACAATATTCTAGTCTCCTCCCACTAGCAATGTTCCTTGATGGAACCCTCCTAACTCTTAAATTATTTGTCTTAGCATCCTTGCCAGTTTGTATTGTATATAAACAACAGTCAGCCTTCTTTCCTGCCAACTGTTGCCAAGGTTTGTTGATTGTCTTTTTCTATCCTCATCTCATCAATTTCCATCTCCAATCCTGTTCATACTATCATTAGCACTCCTCTCTTATATCCTTTTATTGCACCCGAATAGTATCTGTTTTCCTCATAGTCTGTATTTGCATTTCATTCTCCTCTGGAGTTAAATGTCTTTCCTGGAGCATTACTATATCATATCTGCCTTTATGAATGCAGTTCATTACTTGTTTTCTTTTTGTCTCTTCCACCAATCCATTTATGTTCCAAGAAATTAATCTCAACCCAGATTTGATAATGTTGCTTACTACCTTGCTTTTTTATTCTTGCATGTTTCCTCTTATTTTCACTTTTTATTCTCACAATGCAGTCTTCCTGTTTGTAAATATTGATGTGTCTGGCATGGTCCTGTTCTACATTTCTCCTTGGATGCATTCTTCTAAACCTACTCAACATCCTTTTATTTAAAACTGTGGCTTCCAACATTTAAACTAACTATATACAATATTTTCACCCCAGGCTTCCTTAATTTTTCCATATGAGCAAATGTTCTGTGTCAGTGCCTAAACATAAAGCCACACAAAAGTATTGCATATTCTCCTCTCCCATTTTTTGCTTTTGTTTACATATCCTGTCCATTCTTTAATATTATGAGCAACTGTATCACATTTTTCACTCATTTCTAGCAGAGTGATTCTGTGTGTATTGTGATGTCTGGTTATATCCCAATGGACTGCCACCAATAAAATAACGTCCCTTACTATCCTGGGTCAATAACTAAGGAACTTCAGTCTTCACTACTGACTCCAATATGAGACTGTCACTTAAACAGGAGTAATAGTTCACAAATTTCCCCTAAGAGCACAACAGGAACACCCTCTGTTTACCCCAAATGCATCTCTTTATTACACATTTCAGAGCAATGTGTCCCACTTTAAGACCTATGATACATTCACACTCAAAGTAAATTTAAATCTCACACATCCAAAGACTTCTGGGAAAGCCTGGCACAGACTTCCAGCTGCATCCCTTCCCCAAAATAATGCAGAAATGCTGCCTCCAATCAGGGTGTCTTCATGCCCTTCTAAAGCGGTACCCAATTATGAAAATTAAATATAAGAAATAACTGATAGCTATGACCAGAACACTCAGTATTTTGAGGGGACTTGGGCTGCATCAAACAGGTATAAGGACTCTGGACTCTCTAATCTCTAAAGAAAAACACTGATTTCCAGCCACAATATACAGTAATGAAAAACATTTAATAATAAGTAAAATGATTACAAGAATATAAAGCAATAACTTTCAATAAACGCCAGAATTCAATCACAAGAAATGTAAAATGAAACTGTAGGATAGGATTATATCTTATGTAGAAGGGCCAGTCTGAAGGAGATTGGAGACTGTAAAGTGGTGGTAGGGGTAAGTGTAGTTAGGCAGCATAGGATGGTGGTTTGTAGGATGACAATGGTGATCAAGAAGAGGAGGATGAGTGTGAGGGCAACACCAAGGATCAAATGGTGGAAACTGAAAAATGGTAATTGTGAGGTGATGTTCAGGGAAGAGTTAAGACAGGCACTGGGTGGCAGTGAAGAGTTACCGAATAGCTGGGTAACTACAGCAGAGCTAGTAAAAGAGATGGCTAGAAAGGTGCTTGGTGTGACATCTGGAAAGAGGAAGGAGGACAAGGAGACCTGGTGGTGGAATGAAGAAGTACAGAAGAGTATACAGAGAAAGAGGTTATCGAAGAAGAAGTGGGATTGTCAGAGAGATGAAGAAAGTAGACAAGAGTATAAGGAGATGAGGTGCATGGCAAAGAGAGAAGTGGCAAAGGCTAAGGATAAGGCGTATGACGAGTTGTATAAAAGGTTGGACACTAAGGAGGGAGAAAAGGAACTGTACCAATTGGCTAGAGAGAGGGACCGAGCTAGTAAAGATGTGCAGCAGGTAAGAGTGATAAAGGATAATGAGGGAAACGTACTCACAAGCAAGGAGAGCGTGTTGAGCAGATGGAAAGAGTACTTTGAGGGGCTGATGAATAAAAAGAATGAGAGGGGGAGAAGGTTGGATGATGTGCGGATAGTGAATCATGAAGTGCAGTGGATTAGCAAGGAGAAAGTAAGGATAGCTATGAAGAGGATGAAGAACGGAAAAGCCGTTGGTCCAGATGACATGCCTGTGGAAGCATGGAGGTGCTTATGTGAAATGGCAGTGGAGTTTTTAACTAGATTGTTTAATGAAATCTTGGAAAGTGAGAGGATGCCTGAGGAATGGATAAAAAGGTTTTTGGTACCGATTTTTAAGAATAAAGGTGATGTGCAGAGCTGTAGTAACTACAGAGGGATTAAATTGATCAGTCACAGCATGAAAGAGTAGTGGAAGCTAGGTTAAGAAGGGAGGTGATGATTAGTGATCATCAGTATGGTTTCATGCCAGGAAAGGGCACTACAGATGTGATGTTTACTTTGAGAGTGTTGATGGAGAAGTACAGAGAATATCAGAAGGAGTTGCATTGCGTTTTTGTGGATTTAAAGAAAGCATATGACAGGGTGCCTAGAGAGGAGTTGTGGTATTGTATGAGGAAGTCAAGATTGTCAGAGAAGTATGTAAGAGTGGTACAGGATATGTACGAGGGTAGTGTGACAGTGGTGAGGTCTGCGGTGGGAGTGATGGATGCGTTTAAGGTGGAGGTGGGATTACATCAAGGTTCAGCCCTGAGCCCTTTCTTATTTGTAATGGTGATGGACAGGTTGACAGACGAGATCAGACAGGAGTCCCCTTGGACTATGATGTTTGCAGTTGACATTGTGATCTGTAGTGAGAGTAGGGAACAGGTGGACGAGACCCTGGAGAGGTGGAGATATGCTCTAGAGAGAAGAGGAATGAAGGTCAGCAGGACTAACACAGAATATATGTGTGTGAATGAGAGGGAGGATAGAGGAATGGTGAGGATGCAGGGAGTAGAGGTGGCAAAGGTGGATGAGTTTAAATACTTGGGATCAACAGTTCAGAGTAATGGTGAGTGTGGAAGAGAGGTGAAGAAAAGAGTATAGGCAGGATGGAGTGGGTGGAGAAGAGTGTCAGAAGTGATTTGTGACAGACGAGTACCAGTAAGACTGAATGGGAAGGTCTACAAGAGGGTAGTGAGACCAGCTATGTTATATGGGTTGGAGACAGTGGCATTGACAAAAAGGCAGGAGTCAGAGCTTGACATTACAGAGTTGAAGATGTTAAGATTTGCACTGGGTGTGACGAGGATGGACAGGATTAGGAATAAGTATATTAGAGGGTCAGCCCAGGTTGGAAGGTTTGGAGACAAAGACAGAGAGGCAAGATTATGTTGGTGTGGACATGTGCTGAGGAGGGATGCAGAGTATATTGGGAAAAAGATGCTAGGGATGAAGCTGCCAGGTAACAGGAAAAGAGGAAGGCCTAAGATAAGGTTTATGGATGTGGTGAGAGAGGACATGCAGGTGGTTGGTGTGACAGAGCAAAATGCAGAGGACAGGAAGAAATGGAAACAGTTGATCTGCTGTGGTGACCCCTGATGGGAGCAGCCGAAAGAAGAAGAAGAGGATAGGAGTCCATTATTCTAGAAAAACTCTATCTTAATAACTAAACTTTCCTAATCTAACTAAAGACTACTGTCCCTGATCTAATCTGACACATAACAGCATGGCCAAGGCAGGCTTAAAGTTTTTGATGATTTCTCTTTCATGGGTGTCCACTGACAGCACAGCACTGTAACTGACTGTACTTCACAAAACTGCTCAGCCCCTGACAAACTGCAGTCTCAACTGTCTTATTTAAAAAAAAAAATAACAGTCAGCTATTTGAAAAAAATATTTATCTGTCAATCAGCTGTTTAAATATTCACTTAGCAACCAGGAACTTGGTAATGACATCACTCACTGTTCAGCTGATTCTCCACGGTACTTTAGAATGCCCCTCACAAACATGCACAATTAAAAATGTATCAAAACACTGAAAAATTCTCCAAGCATTCCATACAAACAGGGAGATACTCAACATTTTAAAACTTATTTGCATTTTCACAAGTAGACATGCTGGTGTACCATGCAAGTTCATCCAGAATATACACAAATCTCTTGCCAGACATGTTAACACAGATGACAGTGTTCTGATTTTCTTCACACACACCCCCCCCCATGACTCAAACATGATTTTCAAGTGACCCTTGAAAACCAACGCTTGAGAAAAATGGGTCTACCTGGGAATGGGCTGATCCTCTCCTGGGCAATCCATTTGCATTGGCATTATTAACACCACTGCAGTGTTTTTCTCCTTCTGGGTAAACTTGGATGAGCACAGCCCCCACACCATAATTTGAAGCATCTACCTGTACAGTAAATTCTTTATTGTAATCTAGGCTGGCTAACATAAGGGGTCCTCCCAAAATCTCTTTTTGTTTTTGGAATGCCTGTTGACAATCTGTGTTCCACACTACCGTGTCCGGTTTATTCTTCCTTGTTAGGTCCATAAGGGGTGCAGCTATGGTACTGTAATTGGACACAGATTTCTTATAGTATCCTGCCGTCCCATGAAATGTTCTTGCTTCTTAGTAACAGGAACTGGCCATGCTTGAATAGCTTTCACCTTGACAGGTTCTGGCCTAATTTTACCACTTCCCACTCTGTGTCCTAAGTAAGAGACCTCTGCCATACCCATTTGACATTTACTGGGTTTAATGATTAATCCTGCCTTACTTAATCTATCCAAGACCTCCCTCACATGTTGTTCTGCAAATGCCCGTAGCATAGTCTTCAATGCAGAGTTTAACCTCTCCACAAGACCATTAGTATGGGGATGGTAGGGAGTGTTCTTCAAATGTTTCATCCAGCAACACTTCCACAGACAAGTCAACAGGTGTGACATGAACTTGGCACCTTAGTCAGTCAGTATTTCCTATTGAAAACCTTCCCTGCTGAAAATTTCTAGAAAAGCATTTGCTAACTTTTCTACATTAATATCACATGCAAAAGGAATATTAGGGACTTTAGCTAGAAGTGGCTGATGGTAGGCTCTAGGCTCTACCAATTGCCGCACTACCTCACTTTCCAACCCTCCTTTAGGATTCCACTTTCTATACAACAAGCTTTCCTTCTTTGCCTTAATATCCCTCGCCCAAGGAATATTAAGGACTATAACTAGAAGTGGCAGAAGGTAGGCTCTAGGATCTGTCATCTGCCACAAAACCTTACCTTCCAGTCCTCTTTTAGAAGTTCACTCTCTATACAACAAACATTCCTTATCTGCCTCAATATCTCCTGCACAAGGAATATTAGGGAATATAGCTAGAAGTGGCAGATGATAGGCTCTAGGCTCAACCAACTGCTACTACCTCACCTTCCAGCCCTCCCTTAGGAGTCCAGTTCTTATACAACAAACTTTTGTTCCCATATACAGAATCCCATTTTCATTGAACCTCAGGTGCTTCCTTAGCCATTTCTCTTAAGTTTTGTATTGTAAGTTGAACCTGTCTCAGCTCTACATCTCCGACCCTCCCAGGCGTGGCTCACATTCAGACTTGCTGCTATCAGATAGCACCTTCTCTGAAACAGCCACCACACCAGTCCCAGCTTCAGGTATGAGATCTTTCTGGGTCTCTTCCAGACTACTGGGCCTACATGCCTTTCTCCCAGCCTGACTACGTGTTACTGCATGCACAAAAGGTACAGCATCATCACAGTCATTCCCTGTCAGGACATCTGCAGGAATATTCTCAAACACAAGCTCCCCTTCCACAGGAAGCCTAGCAACGTTTGACAGCTATGCCTTGCTGTCAGCCTGGATACCACCACTCATCTCCATCTTCACAGTCACTGTGTGCAAGGGAATATCAGTTCCCACCAGCAGCCATGGCTTACATTCAGACTTACTGCTACAGGATAGCACCTTCTCTGAAACAGGCACCATGTGTTTGGGGAGGGGGTTTGCTTCCCAAAAACACATTGATAAAATGCAGTTTGGAAAAAAACAGTTATCATTAAAAATGTTTTTGATCAATGTGTTTTTAATAGACCAACCTATACCCATGCACAAAAGAGTACCAGTCCACAACTGTAATGTCAGTGTTGGCCTTATTAAGTCTGAATAGAATCTGTCATTGTACTGAGCACTTGTTCTCAAGGAGGTTAACTATATTGCACTATTGCTAATAATGTTGCTGCTAAATGCATATTGGAAGGATTGAAACTACAGGCCTGATAAAGGATAACTACTGTTTGTGCTCTAATGTAAATAACTTGTCATAATATGACATAATTGGATGGCAAAGATAGAAATTAAAGCTATCTAAATATATATCACTAGATGTTATATATTTCCAAAGTAAAAATGCAGCTACTTCTTCGAATTTATATGTGCACAGGTTGTGAATTAGGTACATCTTTACCTTTTTCATGAACGCAGAGCTTCTACATAACAATATAATATGATCTGGTAGAAAAATCCAGAACTGTTTTATGCATACTGGAAAGTCAATAGTGGAATGAATTAAATTAATGTTAGCAATGAAGATTACCTTTATTTTGATTAATTCTAATAAAACTGAAAATGCTATAGAGTCACCCAAAAGAGTTCAGTGTTTTCTTTGAAAAATTAGACTTTAATACAAAAAGTACCAGACAGTGAATATTAACACACAATGTGAATGCCTAAAATGTTTAAAGATCAGAATTTTATGTCCCTGTCAGCATGTCGGTAATGAAGCATGTTTAACATGAGTATGTTGGTTACTTTGCTTTGAAAACTGATACAATTTATGGAGGGCTGAAATAAGATCTACATTCTGTGAATAACACAGAAAGTGCAATAATCAAAGATCTATTTAAATCACAGAACAGAGATGGTGATGCCTTACAATTATATTGATTCTTTTTTAACCTTAGGGGCTTGTTTGCTTTCCATATTTTAGAATAACTAACCTAGGGTTACAAAATTATCATCGATCAATGGTGTGAAATTGCTGCAGTTGAACTTTCACCTTTTTCCTACAGAGCTGTAGCATGTGGTCTGTGATCATTCAATGAGCAATGATTTGTTTCTGGCTTCAGATCTGCGCAGCATAGCCATCTGTAGAATTTTAACTAATAACTCTGCGTGATTTGAACTGCTGGAATTAAAACTAATGTGGCTTTAAGTGCAGTGGGTGTGGAACATAAGACGAATAGAATAAATCTTTAATTTTACAATGTGTTAAATGTTTTGGGTTGCAATGGGATTGCAGAACCGATTATTCTCAATGGAAATTGTTAAGAGAATAATATTTGAATGATAAAATAGTATGTGGACATTTTATTTCTGGCCCGATGTTCTTGAACTTCTAATTCAGGTAGTTTGCTATTTTATTTGAATTACCATCACTGTGTTAAACAAATTACTAGGATGTGTGAAAATAGTTTTAGAGTTGCTGCATTATTTTCTTATTTCTTCCTAATCAGGAAAGGCACACCAGATGTATTTATCTATTGGCAGTAATGACTACATTAGATTTGCCTAGGTCAGTCAACTCTTTGAGACCTTCAGACTGCATGTGGGTTCCATGATCATAATAATTATTTATTTGAAACACTATATCACCGAATTTACAAGATAATTCTAATTCATGGACAGCATGCTCAAATAAATATGACATACCTGAGAAATATAATCATCCAGGATTGTGTGTGTGTGTGTGTGTGTGTGTGTGTGTGTGTGTGTGTGTGTGTGTGTGCGCGCGTGTGTGTGTGTGTGTGTGTGTGTGTGTGTGTGTGTGTGTGTGTGTGTGTGTGTGCGTGTGTGCGTGTGTGTGTGTGTTTGCTGATAGTTGCAATACAATAAACAAGGGGATGACAAGACTGGATGTGTGTGTGTATGTGTGTGTGTGTGTGTGTGTGTGTGTGTGTGTGTGTGTGTGTGTGTGTGTGTGTGTGTCTGTGTGCATTTGTTTGTGGCTGCCAGGGTGGTTGCAGGCTCTGTGTGTGAGTGTGTGTGTGTGTGTGTGTGTGTGTGTGTGTGTGTGTGTGTGTGTGTGTGTGTGTGTGTGTGTGTGTGTGTGTGTGTGCGTGTGTGTATGTATGTATATATATACATGCCATTGTGGATGCCTGTGTGCGTGCTTGTGTGTGTGTGTGTGTGTGTGTGTGTGTGCCTGGGGGGGTGTTGTAGTGTGGAAGTTAGGTATTATGTGCCCTAACTGGAAGTGAGTCTGTATATGTCTGCCTGCATGGTCACAATAAGGTAAATAGAAAACGGATGCTGACACTAGAAGTGTGTGTGTGTGTGTGTGTGTGTGTGTGTGTGTGTGTGTGTGTGTGTGTGTGTGTGTGTGTGTGTGTGTGTGTGTGTGTGTGTGTACAGTTCTTGACTACTTTACACAAGAAATCCAGATAAGCCTAAAATAATATGAGGGAGGACAAAGGCCCAAAATTATGGACCGATGTTAATTATTGCTTTTGCAGGAACTCCCTGGTCAGCCTCAGCAAGAAGCTGAGATCCCTCATAAAATCCTCCAAAGCTAGTTATGAAAATAAAATTGCCATGGATTCTAAAGACAGCCACAAAGCTTTCTGGAGCTATGTCAAGAATCTTAATGGCAATACTCAGACCTGCTCTGAACTACAGCACAATGGCACTTCATTTACCGAACTAACTGATATTGCCAACATCCTGGCAGTCAGGTTCAATGCTAACGTCACCCCCCTCTCCCCCCAAGGGCCCAACCCCATACCAGATAATTGCAAAGCCCCTGTAATCATGTCCGCACAGGTAAAGACCACACTCTCCAAAGCCAAGAACACAGCATCCATGGGACCGGAAAACATCCCAGGCTGCATTCTGCACAAACTACAGAACGAACTGGCACCTTTCCTAAGTACCATGTTCAGCCATAGCCTCACTTCTGGCTTTATGCCTATGGAATGGTGCACAGCAATGGTTATCCCACTCCACAAAGGGGTGCCACCACTGACCCCAGGAACTACCGCCCCATTAGCCTGATGAGCCTGGTCTGCAAGGCCATGGAGCGCATCATCCTGGAGCTTATAAATAAAGACATAGGCAACCTCCAAACTCTGGACCCCACTCAGTTTAAGTTTGTAAAAGGTATATCATGCCTCCTAAACCTGATTGACTTCTTCGAAGCAGTCACCAGAGCCGTAGACAAGGGTAAAGTGGTGCACACAGCCTATCTTGACCTCGCCAAGGCTTTCAACACCATCCCCCACACTGGTATTATAGATAAACTCACTGGACTAGGCATGAATCCCTATGTCACAAGATGGGTAGCCAATTGGCTCCCTGACAGAACTCAAAAAGTGAAAGTAGCCGACTCCAAATCTGACTTCATGCCAGTAAAAAGCGGAGTACCACAGGGTTTGGTTCTGGGTCCTCTCCTGTTTGGCATCTACTTCTCTGAAGTCCAGGCAAATACAAATGGTCTCTGGCTAATGAAATTTGCAGACAATTGCAAACTAGGTACCATAATCAACTTGCCTAAGGATGTGGACATTCTACAAAGAGGCCTCACTGAGACTGATGCTTGGTGTCAAAGTCATGGTCTAAAGCTCAATGCCAAGAAGTGCATTGTCATCCCCTTTTGAAAAACACCATACCTATGAACTACCACATAGTCAGTAGCCTACTAAACACTGAAAGTGTGATAAGAGACCTTGGGACACAGGTGGGCAGTATTTTCTCCTTTGATAATCACGTCGCCACAGTAGTCATGAAATCCTTCTACATGGCACACCTCATCACATAGGGGTTTTCCTCCAGAAAAAGAGAGGTCATCGTTCCTCTCTACTCATCCATCATCAGACCCATTATAGAGTACAATTGCCCATTTGGCATGTACCTCAAAAGACATCTGCAGCAACTAGAAAGGCCACAGAAATACCTCACTAAGAGGATTACTGGCCACAAACAGATGCCATATGCAGACCGTCTCAAAAAATTTCAGCTCTACTCCATCGCATATCGCCTACTCTGAGGCATCCTCTGCCTAACATACAAAGCCATGTCTAACCCAGATCTGATGGACATGCTACACTTAAAGAAATCCCAATCTCTCCGAACCACATGCTCCAGGGACCTAAATCTTGTCACTACAATAAACAGAACATGCTGGAGGGATAGATTCCTGTCCCAGAGACTTCCCATGCTCTGGAACAGGCTACCCATTCATGTCAAGCAAAGCTCCTCATATGCCCTCTTTAATAGAAATGACGACAATTGGACGGGAAACAGGAAATTCACCCCGGGGATCACTGCAGTGGCTCTGCTCGACAGGGGTACAGGAAAATAATTTTCTTGGGTGGTGAAAGCCAGGGAACCTCGTTTGGCTAGGCTTATATAGGCCCTTGGGCCGATAGCCTAGTACATACCTATGAACCTATGAAAGTTGCTAGAATAACAGGTTCTGTGTTAACATGCATTTTTGAAGGTTATGAAATTTGAAATGTCTGTCATTATTTTATGAGACTGATTACCAATGTTTTGCTAGAAGGCAACAAATCTTATGAAGACCAAAAATATTTGGCAAAGATATGAACATTCTGCAAAAATTTGGAGAATTGAGAGGCGTGTGTGTATGTGTGTGTGTGTGTGTGTGTGTGTGAGTGTGTGTGTGTGTGTGTGTGTGTGTGTGTGTGTGTGTGTGTGTGTGTGTGTGTGTGTGTGTGTGGTGTGTGTGTGTGTGTGTGTGTGTGTGTGTGTGTGTGTGTGTGTGTGTGTGTGTGTGTGTGTGTGTGTGTGTGGTGGGGCATTTGAGGGTGCCTTTGCTAATGTCATGGATGGGCTGGTAGGGAAAACATTAGCACAGTCAGGTCTGAAAATGCAGTGTTCTATTCAGAGACATGGTAATGAGCAGCTAATAAGGTGTTTCAGATCGTAGCCTTACCATGTCTCCAAAATAGAATTTCTCTCAGTCACTCTAATTACCCAACTTCCACATACATAGAGACATCGTCAGAATCTTGTACTAGGTATGTCAAAGTAGTGTACTACAGAGGGTCTATATTAAATTCTCAAAAGCCGGCAATGTCGAATCTGACACTGTCGACACGAGAATAGCGAAACTTCAGAACATCGAACAAGTAAACAGAAATCTCCATAAGGGCAGATTTCCATTTACGTCAATGTAATGCATTCTCGGAGTTGGTATATTTAAATTGCAGGGGGTGTGGGGGGGTGCAGGGGGGCTTGCCCCCCTGCCTACACCTTTTTTTTTTTTTTTTTTTTTGTGAACATTCAATGTTTTAACAGTTCGATCACTAAAAGGTCAACCTTTAGTGATTTGGACTGTTAAATATTCGATTTTCTAATATAGACTCTACTACAGATTTTTCTTAAGAATTTGTTGGACCTTATATTTAGGATTTTTGTTGTTTCATTTTTTAATCAAGTAAATTTTGCCTCTAATTCCATTTTCTGATTTGCTAGTTACAAAATGTTTTTCTTGATTTTTATGTTTTCATATTAATAATACTAAGTTTAATTTCCATGAATTTGACTTAGGTAAGTGAGCATTTATGTATGCACTGTGTATTTTTTGGTGAATGTGAAATGTGTCCATATTTCATTTGTTTTACTTTATTTTACTTTTTTAAAATAAAGTATACATTTTTATTTAACAAAGTAGTTGTGTGTGTGTGTGTGTGTGTGTGTGTGTGTGTGTGTGTGTGTGTGTGTGTGTGTGTGTGTGTGCGTGCATGTGTGTGTGGTGTTATATGTGGTGTTCATTGTCTCTGTCCCATTCAATAAGCACACCACACCAAATCACATTAGGCAACCTTTATTAAACTTCCATAAACATAACTTTACTGAAGAATATTTTAACTTACTGATAACAGCATGCACATCCATGAACATCCATTTACTAGGGCAGTGTAACCCCGCGTACCCTAAATAAAATAAGCAGCGTCCTCACCTCTGCTCACTTACTTTTATTTATCAAGCAGCATCCTCATCTCCTCTCACTTACTTTTACTTATCAAGCATCATTCCACGCTCACTTTCATTCCCCAACTCATTGTATTAAACATCCAACACCAGAGGGTGAACAGAAGACGGACAGGCCTTTTTCTCTTCTCCGCCTAAACACCAACCTATAAAAATAACTACACAATCCCCAATGTTCCTAAAAGAGGGAGGGAAGGAGGGTGGTTGGTAAGTTCCCTCTAAAATCTGATTCCTTACCCAGTTACCCTCACACAAAACCAGTTATGCCCCTCCTTATACTTACCTCATTACCTCCCAACCTTCATACTTTCCCAATTTAATCCTTCCTTCCCCACCACACTAACTTTCTTCCAATACCATTTTAACTCCCATTACTATTCCTACCTGACCCCTACCCAAAGATGCCGCTGGAGAAATTGGTTTGTTCCCAAACCTCATTTGTCCCAGTCCCCTTCAATAAACACACCACACCAAATGACATTTGACAACCTTTATTAAACTTCCATAAATGTAACTTTATTGAAAAATATTTTAGTTTATTGATTACAGCATGAACATCCATATAACCATTTATTAGGGCAGCATAACCCTACTCACTCTAACCAAATAACCAGAATCCTCACATACGCTCACTTACTTTTACTTATCAAGCAGCGTCCTCACCGCTGCTCGCTTACTTTTACTTAACAAGCAGCATCCCACTGCTCACTTTCAATGTCCATCTCATTGAATTAAACATCTAACACCAGAGGGGGAATAGAAGAGGGACAAGCTTGCCCCTGTTATCCACCAACCAGCATGACACAGGCTGTTTCCCCTCATTCACTCCAAAACCTTCAGCAAACCCTCCAGAACAAACCTAAGTGCACATTAAAGAGGTCCAAACCAAAATCATTCAGGTTTACTCCATCCTCTCTTAACCAAAATGGATCCCTGTCGTCAACATCCCGATATTCTATCATATAAATTCCCAAAGTAGCCAGTTGCCTAACTAGCCTAAAATTACCAAACTAATGAGCTCTCTCCAAAGCCAAAGTAGCATAATACTACCTCTGATCAGACAATGCACATACCTGGGTATAACCTCTGTAAAATCAACAGATCCTCATTTACCCTAACTACTAACTGTAGCTTCAGAGTTATTCCTAGATCATTATCTAACAAATAAATGCACAACCAAGACTCTAAGGAGTCCACGGCTACCTGAAACAATGAAAACCAGATTGCTTGCCATCTGGCCTAGCTGCAGTCCCCTTTTGCCTCCCAATGGATATAAACATAACCAAAATTAAATTTCCTTTCCTAGAAAAAAAATAGTTTTAATACTAAGCCAGTCACCATACCCAATTGTCTAATATAAGCAAAGAAAGCATTTGATGACCAACAACCCACCCTCTTAATGACTTTAATTTGATTTGCCTTCCATTGCTAAATATGATACCCTTCCAATGCATAAAGAATGAGTGGAAAACCTGTCATCCAGAAAATGAGCACACTGAAAAGCTCTCCTCATCATATATACAAACTGATTACACTTCATCACCTTACCCCCCGCCAAAAAACAAAGTCCTGAGGACTCCCAACATGAGACTACAGCAATCTCTTTTCCCAACACTATCTGCCTGGCCTTCTCCAACTGATCTATTTTAGTTCTACACAACCAAATATGCATGGAGGCAAAAAACACTAAACATCCTGCTCAACTAGCAACCAAAACAACTGTGACGCCCTAAGAGCTCCATAATACATCCATAAAGTGAATATCACACATAAAGTATAGTCCAATGAATCTCCATTTGCCAGCACTGAACCTGTAGCTCGTCCATCTCTAATACATATAACAAGAAGGCTGGGGGTTTTGTTTACATGCTTTAATACACAGAAACACATAATTAAGATAGCAACATCATTAAATATGAACGAGCTAATTAAAAGACAAAAAGAAAATAAAACCAGTGAAGAAAAATCCACTTTTAATTAATGCAGGACTTCAGTAAGCGCTTTTGTCTTAAAAAGACTTCTTCAGACTGAAGTGAAAACAATTACAAAGCATTTAAATATCTATTAATAAGTCACATGACAGACTTGCTCAGTGCTTTAACCCTTTGGATTTTAAAAACATAATAAACTCTTCCCTATTGTTCAAGCTGGAAAATGGCAGGCATTTCATTTTACCTGCCACTTATATTCTAGCCATCCTAATTCTTCTTCAGGGTTAAAGCATAATTCCACATTTTTTAAAGCTTCTAAGACTAAACACTTAAATTCAACCCTACAATTTACATGTTTAAAATGCTTAGCTAATGCTTTATTTTCATCACCTATAGAAATGGCATATTTATGTTCATACAGTCTCTTATTTAAATCACGTGTTGTTCTTCCAATGTAATAACATTTGCTGGTTTTATTTTCTTTTTGATTAATTAATTAATTAACAGACACACCTAACATACATACATGCTTACATATCAATAGCTAACTACAAAGTAGCAGTCAGGCTTGCAAATGCTCTGCATTTATACACTTGTGCAAGCCCTTGGATAGCTTCTTAAAGGTATATACACGCATATTGATCTACAAAACCTTCAAAACCTGTCTTGTCAATGGCCATCGTCTGTCATTCTTCACACTATCAACCCTATCCCAACCCTTCAATATATGAACCACAGTCCAGGATTTAGTAAAGTCACATAACCCTGCCACCAGTGCAACTATACTAATTGCATCTAAGTTCACCTGGACCGAATGAACTGCCTTACCTTGTTCCCAAGCCTGAACCAAATATTTCAACAACAATCCTTCCCACCAAACTCCTTCTTCCTGAGACATTTTCAACACAAATTTAACAAAATCCTGCAATGTACTACCATACATCTTCCTTTTAAAAGCTGCTCAGGATTCCTCTACCAAGGATCTGATCATTCCAAGTCAACCTCACACACCTCATCTGGCAACACTACCACTGCCATATTGCCCAAATGAAAATTAATCCTTTTCCCCTGCAACTTCTCCTGCTATATCTTTGATGCCAGCCAAATTAGAACTAACTCCAAACAGGCAACATCCCTCCTCCAATCATCCTGCCATCTTGCCAGGCAGTATGCCACAAACCATTCACCCTAAAATATGCTCCCACCCCAATACTTCCTGCCATATCTGTAAACATTTGCAAATCCCCCTTGAACAACCCAATTCACCTGCCAAAAATTCATACCATTAAACTGCTCCAAAAAAGACAACCACAATGCAGTCAGCATGCACCAACTTATTAACCCTCCGCCAATGATGTTTGCTTTTCCACCCATTCAGCAAAAAGGCCACAAACCCATTAAAGAAATGACTCCGGTTAACTGCCCGACATCCAAACTTCAGGAGCCTGAAGAACTCCATGACATCCTTAATCTGCTCCCTGTCGTTGGATTTCCCCGATCGAATCTTTTCTTTCAAATGTGTTACCTTCACATCTGATAAACAAAACAAACTATGACCTGCATCTACTACCAGTTCCAGAAAACAATGCCTTGCTTAGGCCTTCTAACTTCTGCCTAGCCAACGGAACACCCAGTTACTCACACATCACCAAAAACACATGTATACCTTCCAGTGCTCCATCAGACACTTCACCTACTCTTAAGAAGTCATCCAGATAATGTACTTCCTTCTGGCTGCCCACCCACTGCTGCCAAATCCAAAGGAGAACAGTGCTAAATCTCTCAGGTAGCACAGGTCACTGGGCATACCATTGGCATAGCTTTGCCAAAGTAAAACTTAAAACCCAACTACCATGCCGAACAATGGCCACTCTTTCTCCCAAACCAATAATAAATGAAAAACAGATTCAATATCTACATTCACCAGCCATGGCTCCGTAAACTCCCAGGTGACCTGCACTGTGTTATACAAAGGCACATAACGGACTTTTGCATCATCTCCCAAAATAAAGTCATACATAGAAATACCCTCAGGATAAGACAAATGGTGAATCAATTGAAATTCCCTGCTGACTTCTTAGAAACCAACCCCAATAGAGAACCTTAACACTGTTATAGGGAGGAATATCAAATGGACCAATAACCTACCTGCACACCATTTCTTATCCACCAAGCCTTCCAAAATCTCTTCCTTCTCCTACAAGGAATGCAGATTCTTACAAATTGATCCTTCTCCTCCCTCTTTTTATTTAATAAAATAAAATCCCTCAAAAACCCCATCTATTAATTTGACTGCAACTGCTGAATCAGGAAATTGCATGAGCAGCTGATACATTACCTTATGTTAATGGAAAAATGTGTCCCCTGGTCTTCCCTTTGACCCAGGAAAGGACACCCCCCTTCCCTGTCCCAGAGAATTCCCCCTACACTGACTACCCTGAAATCCAGGAAACGATAAATGTAACCCACCTGATTCAGGCTGCTGTGAACTTAATTAACCAACATGCCTTCACATCTGCCACCTGCACAGCTGAATGCTGAATACAGCCCACCCACTTTGAACAGGTGTGCAAACGTCTGCATGCCACCTATGAGCAACACTCCACATTAAAGGCCTAGTATACCCACTTTCCGACCCCTCTAACTTAACGTCCCCTGTTTACCGCTCCAAGGCTATCTACCATAGTGGCTAGCCAAATGTCAGGACAGCTCATAACCCAATGCAGAGACTGATCACTGTTTTCTGCTTTCAAAACTTCTGATTGTACCACAAACAGGCATTCCTCAACCACAGACACTGTACCTCACAGATCATGAGAAAATAAGCCAAGAGTGGTAAGGTCAAAGGCGGTATCCTCCAACCAAACCACCATGTAATAAATGAAGCTTTACACCCGGTTGTCCCAAGTCCTTTGTCACAGTCTACCTATCCTCCTCTGTCCTGAGGCAACTACTGTTTGTGGTTTCTGATTCCATCAGATGTTGAACCCCACCCACATCAATTAATTCAAAATATTGACATACTCCCCCTTCCAGATATTTCCTTTAACTAAAAGCAGTACGTGAGGGGGTCAAAAGACTCCCCCCTTGCTCCAGGGCCTGTTTAGCTAATGACTCACCCATCCAGATCCCAAAGGCCGACCCAAGCTCATGCTGTTGTGACTCCACCCCATCGTGGATGATCTCAAATTCCCCATAATCATACCTAAGCCCTTCTCATCACCAAAAGCCTCCTCATGAAACTGCCCCATCACTAAAAAGCAGCCCCCAAACTTCTGTCATTCTACGCCATCTGCTTTAGCCTGCCCTTGACATACCTCATCCTCACCTGTCCCCGCACTACTCCCAAACTGCACCAACTCTGACATGCCTAAATTAGCACCTAACAGTGTATCATTACCTGTGACCTCATTGCACACCACTCCACTGTGGCACTGTCTGACTGCCATGCCCACTTCCCCCTGGGCCCCCAACCTGGTTTTTGTTGCCTGTCCTCTCCTCTCCTCTTCTGACTGGACACTCTGAGCTCTTCTGCTACCACTGACTCCCTGGACAACAATTCTCAATATAGCTCTTCCACCTCTGAAACAATGGCCACCTATCTCTGCCTCAAGCTTTGCATTCCCACCATTTCCGAAATAAAGTACACCATTAAGCACTATGCGGAAGAGAGAGATTATTAAAAAAAAAAACTCAACACACCTTGTGCCATGGTCCTATGACTGAAGCCTACCCACACTACCTGTGGCTAATCTGGACCATCCTGTAGCCAAGAGCAACTGCCTGTTGCAGAATAGTCATACCTTTTTAATAACCAAGTATTCCCCTTGAATGCACACCAGCTTTCCATTAATGACCTGAAGGCAATGTCACCTCACCAGACACCTCTAACTAAGTGGACATAATAGATGTAAAACATTTCCCCTAAGAAATGCATAGTCCTAAATACTCAACCTAACTATACTGTTGAAATTACTAGTAGTTTAAAAATATATGTATTCTGCACAGTAAAAATTGAAATCAGGGCAGGCATAAAAACAGCCAAATAAATATCTAACTCACATAAAATATAAATGAAAATACATCAAGGAACATATTTAAATTATTTATAAATGTTTATAATTTAGCCTGTCTTAATCTCAACACACTCTGTATGCTAATGCTGTCATTCAATCCGGGGGGTCTACTGGCATCCAATTTTAGTTGCCAAAAAAGTTCCCTATATTCAACCCTTGATTCCCAGTTCCCCCCCCAGGATCCATCACTACCTGCTCAATGACCGCAAATTTAATATTCATATTTTTGCATGTCAATGAATGTTTGTAGAACGCATTAGACTCCTTCCCTTTTTTTATTTCATATGAGTGTTCATAGATTCTTTTTCTTAGGGTACGTGTAGATTTTCATATATAAAAACTATTACAAGCCGTACATGTTCCAATATATACAATACCTTTTGTACCACAATTGTAGTGTCTGGATGGAACCAACTTGTATTTCCTAGATGTAATATTAATCTCCTGTCTATCTAAAATGTGTTCACATTGTCCGCAGGACCCACATTTGTATGTACCTTTCTTACTGTTAGAATTCCGTGACTTGTTTAGTTCATTTGTCTCTAATAAATCTTTTAAATTCTTTCCTCTTTTTCTAATGAAGGTGGGGTGATTAGGGATATAATTACTAATGTCGTTGTTCATTTTCAAAATTGGCCAATATTTATTAATAATTTTTTCCACAATATTGGAAGTGTCCGAAAAAGTGATGGATACTACGATACTAGTAATTTCAACAGTATAGTTAGGTTGAGTATTTAGGACTATGCATTACTTAGGGGAAATGTTTTACATGTATTATGTCCACTTAGAGGTGTCTATTCAGTAAAAAAGTATATCTTTATATACACACACATGCATTTGTTATTTTTCATTTGTCGGTAGGAAAACTTTTTAAACTTGTGTATTCTTGTATACAATTGCAAACATATACAATACACATTTTACATAATACTTTTTAACAGCATTTAAACTTGCATAGCAATGTATTGCTTTAAGATGAGCAGCAAATGTAATTAGATGCAATTAGTGTATTGATTGCTTGTAATATATAAGAGGAAAGGTTATGGAGGATTTTTTAGTTCTGAAGAAGCTTTGTTATTGTAACAAGGAGAAAGCGCGCTCAACTGAAATTTGTGCTGTCTGTTTTTATGGTTATTGAAATCGACGGTGGAGTTACTTGTCTTTGAAATATTTTGGAATACATTTCTTGAAGGTTCCTGGTTTCTGCCTTGATCTGTTTTTGTTCGTGGTTTGGTGTTTCAATTTATGTATCATAGTCAGCCAATCATACAGGCAGCATCTGCAGCACAACAGTATAAAGTACGGAAACACCTCACAGTTTGGTTTTTCCCACAAACTCTGCACCATTGTTGTACACATGCGGGGGAATTCTAACTGAAAAAATGTCAGGGGCTGCCATTGCTTTGATGCATCAGTATGTGCTAGAGGCAGAGGGTGGTGAGGAGGATAATGATGACAACCACCACAGACCAAGGAGGAGGAGAAGAGTTTTCAGACCCAGGGTAACCAACTAGGGGCTACATGATCTGGAGATAGTAGAGTGCTATAGGGTGGACAGAGACATACGTCAGCAAATCTCTGAACTGTACCAGCCTCAACTCAGAGCTAGAACCAACAGAGGTGAACCCGTCTCAGTGGATACCGATGTATGTGTAGCCTTAAGAATTCTAGCTACAGGTACTTTGCAAAGACCTACTGGGGACATGATGTGGGTCTCACAGGCATCTGCACCCAGGGTACTGCACCAGTTCCTGGATGCCATGCTACCACATGCTAGTGAGCACATTTACTTCCCCAACTCTCATGAGGAGAGGACTAGCAATATGTGTCTCTCACACCATGTAGCAGAATACCCGGAGGTATTGGGTGCCATAGACTCCATGGACATCCACCTCAAAGCATCACCCAGTGAACAGGGTAGGGTCTACATAAACTGCAAGGGATTCCCTTACAACAACTTCCAAGTCATGTGCAATGCCCAGGGCATTATCATGAATGTGTGTGCTGGCAGCCCTGGAAGCTTTCATGACTCCCACATCTGGCATTCATCACAGCTGTACCAGGCATTTGCCAGTGGGGGCATCCTGTATGGCCATCTGCTGGAGGATGCTGGCTATGCACTGGAGCCATGGATGATGATACCCATCAGAAATGCACACACACACACACACACACACACACACACACACACACACACACACACACACACAAGAACAGCATAATGAGGCACACACACAAACCAGGATCAATATAGAGCGTGTATTTGGGATGTTCAAGTCATGGTTCTGCTGCCTTGACATATCTGGTGGAGCCTTGCAGTACTGTCCAGCCACATGTGCACACATGTTAATAGTATGTGCCATGCTACACAATATGATCCTGCAGAAAGAGCTGGAGCAGGAACAGCATGAGGAAGGGCCATACAGCCCTCCAACATTGCCAAGGTCCCCACAGGCACAGAGGGACTCAGAGGAGGAGGTCCCTGAGCCTGCTCCAGTAGGCAGATGGAGACATGCACAGTATGCTCAGGCCTTGGTAAAGAGGCAACCCATGGCACACACACTGACACAGAAGAGACCCCTGGGACTGACCTCTCTCTCTGACTTGCACACACAGTAAAATGGATGACACACACATCACATTACCTGTAACTTACCATGTATAGGTAGTGTACTGTGTGCATCCAACATAGGCAGCCCTAAAGCACTGTCCTCATAACTGCCGCAAGCACAAGGTAAGTCAGTCTTCTTAACAATAAATGGATGGAATAGTATGTTCTGCTAGCGTATCTATGGTAATCCTGCATGCATGCAAGGGAATGGGGTTGCCTGCTAGGATAGCAGCACACAACTGACAGCTATGTTGGCCACCAAGAAATGTCTGGCCAAAACTGGCCTCCACACACTATGCAGTAGTACCCAAGGTTGCAAATCCCACTGCAGTAAAGGTCTGGGGGCAACTAAGTTGGGGGTTCATAGATCACAGGCATGGATGTCAGGGTGGGGATCCCATAACCACCCCTCACACCCACACAGCAAGTCAACTGTAGAAAACCACAGAGAAATGTCTGTTAAAGGCACACAGATGGTGGCAATGTTAAATTAACCCCCTACAGATTCACACAGAGATAGCACAACATGACCAGCAGTTGCAGTAAGGCTGTGAAGGGTAAGAAGTCTGAAACTCAAATGTATCCCAGTGCAATATGACCTGGGCTCTTTACTGATATGCCTCTAGTCCCCAAGACAGGCCACAATAGTATGGCAAATGGAACCAAAATGTAAAAAAATACCAGCAGAGTCTGTGCAAATGTGTACAGTGTACAAGTATGCCCCCCCATACACCCACACAACTGCAGTAACATATATATTTGAGTGGAAATAGCAACATAGCACACATTGGAAGGGCTGTAACAATACACATGAAAACAGGTTGCCTGACCACAATATGCAGGGGTCAATGTGGTATGTGTATGTATGGTTAATACTGTCTGGATCTGACCAGAATGTTTTCCTGGCAGTCATCTTGTACTGCCTAGGTACTGTGCTGCCTTTGACAGGGCCAGGTGCAGATAACTGCAGTGCCAGCCGTTATGCATGTCACTGATACCCACTGTTCTACCACTGACATACCTGGAAGACACAGTGCTATGTGGAATATGGCACGCATATTACTGACATCTTGAAGGATATGTAGCAAAGGTGCCAAGGCTTTTGTGAATTTAAGTGGTGTGTAGTACTGTTGGCAGTGGCCATTCTCAATAATCCTTTTTCTTATGTTTCCTTTTACAAATAATGGACATGCCTACACAGTTGAATGCACTTTGTACCCACACCCATAACTCCCAACCTCTGACAGCAAGATGTCTGGACAAGGGCAGAAAGAAAAGTGGAACAAAGGCACAATGA